>NC_059428.1:77477535-77770035 GCF_021028975.2 Sphaerodactylus townsendi
ACTGGCAGGTCCATCCGGCTGTAGCCAGGCTAGAAGATGAGGAAGGAGGGGGGAGATGGGATTCCCCTCACAAGTTTCATGACCCCTCCACAATTTAATAGAAAATGGTGACAGTAATCATTGGAACTTTTCATGGAATTTAATTCATTATGCACACCATTTTTTGTGAGATCCTTAAATTAGTGGGGCTGCTTAAGTAAAGACTTGACATTTTTCATCTCTAATAAGCAAGGACTTGGCCTGAAAAATGTGCAACTGACCATCAGATTCAATACCATCAGATTCAATACCATTTAATTTTGAACAGGATTTTATGTGAGAAAAAAAAAATACAACCCATTTCCCCCCAAGAAACATCAACACTGTCAGCAGTTTTTAAGTATAAAAAAGGAAGATCCCAAACATCAGTATAAGTTGTATCTGCTTAGTTCAATAATTTATTGATAGACTAAGCCACAGAACTGTACTCTGGCAACACGTTTATCTTAAATAACTGGCATAAAAGGTACTCTATTCCCAAGGTGCTATTGCTTGCTTTTCCTAAGTTTTTATTATCACACTGGCATTTTAGTATTGTTAGCACACTTCAAAGGAGGAAATGGGTGATGGGGGACTGTGTAAATGCAAGCAAGGCTAACCTTTATCAGGCAGTTTTAGCAGATGATCCCACTCCTGAACAAACACCTCTTCATAGGGTTTGTGTTTAATAGAAGGTACAATTTTGAATTTATCCAGCTAACTTTATAAAATAGACAACAGGACAAAATAAACACTTTTTAAACTTTCAACAACAATGTTAGGGTGAACAGGTTTAATGGAAGAAATGTCTTTCTAACTAGGTAGGGTTGCCAACTTTGGGTTAGGAAATTCCTGGAGATTTGGGTGTGAGCCTGGAGAAGGCAGGGAGCAGAGTATAATGCTATTAAGTCCACCCTCTGAAGCTGCCCTTTACTCCAGGGTAACTCATCTCTGTAGTGTGGAGATCAGTTGTAACTCCAAGAGCTCTCCAGGCTCTACCCAGAGGCTGGCAAAGCTAGGACTAGGCAATGAATGATTTGTGTTTTCCATGAGAGATTATGATATAAGGGTTATGAGATGAATGGTGGAGCCCACTAATAATGTGTAAAACAAAATGTTGTACTTGTCCTTGAGCAGCTGTACTTGTTGTTTGACTTTGATAGATACATCATCCAGCAGGTCAGTAACAACTTCCAAAAGAGTTTTCAAAACCTTTTTACAAAGACCAATAACAGCCTTTCCATACAAGTCATGTAGAACATTTCCAAAACTTTTTTGATCCTCTTCTACCTCCATGTTTGTTGGTACTCACCTCCTCCAAATGTTTCATGACTGCCGTAAAGTTTTAATTTGTTTTTGCTTATTTTGTTGAAACAATGCTTTGTTGATCTATTAATTTGATGCTTTGTAGATCCATTTAGTTGATGCTCTGTTGACTCACAAAAACAGCAGGAAAAAAACTCCGCACAACATGATGAAAATGAAGAGGCGAGAAGGAAAGGATTCTGGAGGGGGGTGCAAAAATGGCAGACCAGGTGATGAGGGGGAGGTTGGGAGATGGCAAAGGGGTGTGGAAAATATACTTTTCTTCTGCCTCTCCAACCACTTTGCAACCTGTTCTTAAGGGCTGACTCTGCACCCAACTTTCACCCATCTACTGACAACTGTCTTGAAGCTGAGGCATGCTACAGAATGCCCCAAACTTGCAGCTTTCCTATAATGTCAGCTCCTTTTCTCCTCTCTAAGCCCTCCTCCCAAGATCTTGCTTCTGATTGGGGGTGTCACACCCTGGACTGCAGTAGCAGTGCGTAGGAGGTTAAGAGCTCATGTATCTAATCTGGAGGAACTCGGTTTGATTCCCAGCTCTGCCGCCTGAGCTGTGGAGGCTTATCTGGGGAATTCAGATTAGCCTGTGCACTCCCACACATGCCAGCTGGGTGACCTTGGGCTAGTCACAGCTTCTCGGAGCTCTCTCAGCCCCACTTACCTCACAGGGTGTTTGTTGTGAGGGGGGAAGGGCAAGGAGATTGTAAGCCCCTTTGAGACTCCTGCAGGAGAGAAAGGGGGGATATAAATCCAAACTCCTCTTCTTCTACAAGGGGTGGGAGGCGCCCCTTCCCCCCACAGCACCCTACCCCACCCCTTCGCGCATGCCCCCACTTACCTTAGTTTAGCCTGAAAAAGTTCAGGCTGAAAAAAGCAGCCTGAAAAGGGCGCTGGTGGGAACTACACCACGCAGGAGACCTTGTGAGCCCCAAAGTCTCCTGGGTAGTATAGTTTCCACTAAGGCTTTTTTCATCCTGAATTGAATAGGCCTGAACATTTTCAGCCTAAACTAAGGTAAGTGGGGGAAGGGGCGGGGGGCCACGGAAGGACCTATGGTGTGGATGGAAAACATAGAATCCGTCCCAGGTGCAGTTTGGCCCAGCTACGCCTCTGCTGGACTGTTCAATAACAAGGCTCTAGTTTTAGTTGATTTCTTTATTCTGTACGCTATTCCAATTTACCCTTCCAGGTAATTTCAATGGTTTCATAATTAATGGAAGTTATATGGCTCTAAAGGGAGCTTTAAAAACACCAAGGTAAATATGTACTTTTTCTGAATTACTAGTGTTTGTCTTTCTCTTTCAATATGCTATTTTCTCAAATTTATTTGAAAGCTATAAAGCCTGCAGGTACAATGTTTGTTTAGGGGTGGAATAATGATATCGAGGTGTTCTGTGATGGTGGTACTTTATAAACTCTGATTTTGACCTTCAAGAGGCAGAGAACACTTTTTGATTGCATACTCCATAGGCATTAAATATTCATTAATTCTTTTTTCGCCAAGGTGACAAATCTGATATTGCAGTTGTCTCCTGTGGTAAAGTTCGCAAGTCATCAAACATGGAGCCTGCTCAAGTTGCAATTATCTTGTCAGAGATGGTGTGCCTCTACTCACAATGTGCATTATCATGATTATTTCAGTATGTGTTGCCCTTCATCTTACGTTACCTTTCTCCACAGCCAAGTAACTCACATCATGGGCAAATCATATGTAGTTCATTGGACTCTTCCCTGAATCTATTAGATTCTCTTCGTTTAATGCCTAATCTATGTGTAAGCACAGAAAGTCCTCCTTGTGTCAGACTTTTTTTTCAATGTTCCAGGGCTGGGGCAAGAATAAAATTGGTTCTTTCATTTTAGGACACATCCTGCTGCTGTGAAGTCGTTAGTCACATTGCAAGAATGATGTGGTAGTGGGATCAGGTACCCAATTCCTAGACACTGTGACACTGAAAACAAAAACATACAACCCCCCCTCCACCCTCCATTCAAAAATAAACCTGTTTACAGTTTGCTGTATTTCTATAATACTCCAAAATTAACTACTAGCGGAAGGTTGCTTCATCCTTACTATCAAGGGGATCTGCTCTGGGACAACTTGGGAGCCTGATCATTTGGCTTCCCTAGACACATACATTGTAAAATGTAAGAAAGTTCAAAGAAAAATTTTAAATCAACTTTCTGACATGTTCATCAACAGTAACTGTAATCCACACCAATAGCAAAAAGGCTGAAAAGCACTTTAATAACCACAAGTTAATTCAGTTTATGTCTGTTAGAGTCAACAAAATAAAAAGAAATCATGCCCACTTTGCCCGACTTAGCAAGTATGAATGCTGCATTAGACACAGTTTGGTATAAAAGTAGATTTCACAGGATTATTCATTAAGGTCTCCAAAGGAGACTCTGTATTATAATATGTGATTGTCTTGCTTCATGGAACTTGCATCTTTCAGTTGTCAGCAAAGCAAATGGGAAATGAATGTCCTCAAAGACTTCCAGTAGTTTTTTATTTATATGTATGTTCTGTTTCTAACTCAAGTGACTTGATGGTTTCTTTTAGTGCCATAATCATTTCCTCATTCTTACTGGGTGGCATTTTTGACTTATTAAGTTCTACAAACAACTGAATGTTGCAGCTGATTTATAACAGAAAACATGTTAATCCAAATTATATTATGGTTGAAACAGAGAATCATAACAAAGATAATTTATTGTAGCTGTTCCTGATTGCACTGTTCGTAGATTTAAATTCTAATGTGCTTTTATTTAATAAATCTTAAAGCCAACATGGTGTACTCAATAGAGTGTTGCACCAGAATCTAGAATCTGATAAACCCCTCAGTCTATCATAGATACTTACTGGTGTCTTTTTTTCCAGTTCTAAATGTAATTTGCAAGATGCTATTTGTCCTTTCTTATTGTTAAGCCTACTGCAGATTTTTGCAGATGAGGTTGTAAATTAGCAACAAATGCAGAGAAGTACTACCAAAAATATACTAAAATAAAGATGACAGCATAATTAAGATTAACAACACCCTGCATAAGCGTTTCCTTGCTGGATCAGACCAGTGATCTATCCATTTCAGCATCTTGTTTCACACATGGGCTAAGCAGTTGCCCTGTAGGGCTAACAAACAAGACACAAAGGATAAAATCTGCTTTGACTCCTAAAACAAATATGCAAAAGTTTGTATGGAGGTTTCACTTAATCATCATGGCCTGGAATCTGTTTAATCCTATGGGTATTACTGAGTGTTAGCGTGGGGAGCATAACAAAAGACTGTATCCCATCTTGCTTTTTGAGTATTTGTGATGTCATGTTCTGTGCCACAACCATATTTGTCTAAACGTGCCTTAGAGTGTCATTAAAGGCATGATATGCAGGAGAAATACAATCACAAACAATTTCTAGGAAACTGATTTCTCATTAAGTACTGTCACGAAAAAGCAGGACAAGGCCTGAAATTAATTTCCATATTTTTAAAATTAAGCATGCAACCCATTAAAGTGTGCCTCTGTGCAAAGTCCACACTCATTTGAATAATGTTTGGAACAAAAATAGGTGAAAAGGATTCAAAAAGGAAACCTGCCAAACCAAACCTCGGGAGATGTTTAAAGCCTCATGATTCAGACATCAGATTAAATAATTATTATTATGCACCCTACCCTGCCTTGTAAATATCACCCAAAAAAAGGATGGGGGGGGACTATAGGCTATTCTCATTATGAATTCGATCTGGCCATTTTCTGTTACATTTTCTCACCTTCAGGTCAAGAAAAACTTTCATCTGCTATGTTTCTGCATGCCAGGTTGCAGTAAAAAACACAGCATAAGTGTCACTTAAATACATACAAGGCATCTTGAAAACAGGCCCTTAAGGCAACTTGTAGCGGAACATTGTTTTTAAAAAAACAATCCTAGCATTTGTTATCCTTCACAAAAGCCTTCACTACATAATTACATCTAGAATTACCAGCCTCAAAGTGTGGCCTGGAGTTCCCCCACAATTACAACTGATCTCCAAAGAACAGAGCTCAAGGCCCCCAGGGGGACAAAAGCTGACACTATGGCATCACACTGCCACTGAGCTCCCTCTAATCCCCCAAATCCCCCTTCCCAGGCATGGTCTCCATATCTCTGGGATTTTTCCAAGTCAGAGCTGGCAAACCTAACCCCCATCAGGAAAGCCTGACCACCCCCAAACTGGACGTCAAACTGAGCCAGTGTTGCTCAGGAAGAGAGATTAACCTTCCTTCACTTTGTTTTCCTGACCTCCTGGTAGTTTCTATTTGCCCCAGGCTCCAAACCATTATCCATATGACCAGAACAAGCAGCAGCATTCAGGAATGAGATCCACTGAGTTTTTGAAAATCTCTTCAGGAAAAATGGCTAGAATTTTTAAACTGGACTCCCATAGCTGGTGAAGAGAATTTGAATATTTGGGTGCCCTTGGGGTTTAAGATGGTGGGGGGAGAGGTAGATTGAGTTGTCTATTAATGAAATCAGGCTTTTTATTGTTGTTGTTATGGTTACTGTTTTGTGAGCTGCCTTGAGTCCTTCCGTTGAAAGACAAGCTACTTATCTATATAAATAAAAAGCTAACCATCCGTTTGTTGGTCTCGCCCTAACGCCAAAACGGCTGGACGGACATTTTCACATGCCATCCCTTCCTGTTTCGGGCAGGTAATCAGACCTTCAGATCATCAAAAGTCCATACCTGAGCCAGGTAAAATGTCTTTTTCCTGGCGCACCAGGCCATGAAGCTGGCTATGTTTAACTGTCACCCTTAGAATGTTTGTGCAGCATGTCGGTGGCCTGAGGGGTTGGTATGAAAGCTTAGAATGTTCCTGCAGATGGGCAGAGATGAGCAGTGAAAACAGTAAATAGGTAATACTGTTAGGTAATATGAGTAGAAGTGAAACACATACACACTTTGCCATGTGAGACGTCAGGTGGGGTTCCCCCCCACCCACCCATGCAGGTAACTTTCACTCTCTGTGCCTCACCCACTGGCGTAGCTCCAACGGGGACATCCGGGGCGTTAGGCCCCGGGCGGGCTCCTGCCGGTCACGTGGGGGGCGGCAGCATCGGCAGCTGGCTGCCGGTTATGGCTGGGCTGCTGGGCAGGTGCAGCCCAAGCAGGCCTCCTTGTGGGCGTGCTGAGGCTGCCTGAGACGCGCGGAGTTTGAGGGGGCGGGCCCACAGCTTGAACAGGCACCACATGTGACCTGTGTCTAGCATACGGCTTGAAGAGGAGCAATGGAAAGGCTGCTGTAAAGGGAGGCCTTTCCACTTCTGTGAGCCACCAGCAGTCCCTAAGCGCCGGGTTCACTACCGGAGCCTGGAAGACAAACAACAGGTCAGGTAAGCAGCATGCAGGCACTGGCTGGCAGGCAGCCAGACTGGCCTTGAATTGATCCTGCCGGGCTGGTAGGGGCGGCAAACCCACTCACCCGTTTGGGAGGGTGGGGTGGCTCATGACTCTCTTCCTCCTTCAAGTGCTCTGGGGATGTCTTGCAGCTTATTTGGCCGGTAGGGCCTTTTGCAAGGATTTTTTCTCCTGTAAGAGCCTGCAAGAAAGTCTCCAGCTCTCTTACAGGAGAAAAATCTGCAGGAAGGCCCTGCCGGCCATGGAGTGCGCCCAAACACCCCCAGAGCAGGCGAGGCAGCCCCAGCCAGGTCTTGATCCGAGGGTGGGGGGCGGGCGAGCCGCTGTTTGGGAGGGTGGAGGGTGTTTGGAGCCGGGTAGGTTTTTTTTGCAAGGATTTTTCTCCTGTAAAAGAGCCCTGCAAGAAAGTCTCCAGCTCTCCTTTACAGGAGAAAAAAATCCTTGCAAAAGGTCTCCTGCCGGCCAGGGAGGCTGCCCCAAACACCCCCCCAGAGCCGCCGGGGGCAGCCCCAGCCAGGTCTTGCTCCGAGGGGGGGGGTGGGTAAAGTGGCGAGCCAGCTGTTTGGGAGGGTGGGGGGTGACCTATGACTTTCTTCCTTTCCCCAGGGCTGCTCTGGGGGTGTTTATGGGCTCCATGGCTTGCAAGGGCCTTTTGCAAGGATTTTTTCTCCTGTAAGAGAGTCTGCAAGAAAAGTCTCCAGCTCTTGTATATTAGGAGAGAAAAAAATCCTTGCAGAAGGCCCTGCTGGCCAAGTGGAGCGCCAGCCAAACACCCCCAGAGCAGCCGAGGGCAGCTCCCAGCCAGGTCTTGGATCCCGTGTGGGATCTCAATTTGTGAAGAGAGGTCCCTTGGATAGATGGACTTGAGTGTGGAGACATTAGGACCTTGAAAAATGGATTCTAGAGTTTGTATCAGTATTATGCAGTATGTTGTGAGAGAACCCCTCAAGATGGGAACTCTTGGTGTTTTTACTGAAATGTTTATGATTCCAAGCAATAGTTCCCACAGTATAAAGACAATAAAGGCATGTGGACTGTAAACAAATCTATACCATGGAAGACTAATTCCAACGTGATTGTACAGAAATATTTGTATTTTTATTTCAAATTAAGTTATTTTTTATAAAGAATAATTATTTCTAAGCTATTCCAAGTTTTCTAAGTTAATGCAAGTATTTCTAAAGACTGTGGAATTCATGTTAGTAAGTGCCTTTACATTGTTATTGTTAAAATTTGCTCCCTTTCCCTCCATCCTTTCCTTCCTGGTCTTCCCTGTAACTGTATTTCTAATGCTGGGGGCAACTGGGGGTGAAGATATAACACCATGAAACATTTTCATAGCAGTAATAAAACATTTTGAAAGCATTTTGAGAATGTTTTCAACATTTTTTATTTCTGCTGTGTGGCATGGCCCATTGCTGTGTTCTGTTCAGATTTTGGGAGTTAGGGACATGTTCTATAATGAGATGTAGTGACTTTGAGATGACCTTGGTGCAAAAAATCATTCATTGGTAGTAGTGGTGGAGGGCAGCTGCCCATATTGGGGCGAAACTCAGATTTCGGGTCTCCCGGCTACATTTCTTTTCCTAGCTACTTCCTGGCTCTCTACCCACTCACTACCATACAACACAATACTCTCATACATATCCAGCTCATCCTCACACACCTCACTCTGCCCTCCCTCACATCCAACCACCCCTTACCCACATCCTCACCCATATTCAAGCTTTACAGCTCTCTTTTACTTCAAAGCAAGCTGAGTTTCTGGCCTTTTTCTTCTAAGAAAACTGCGGGGGGGGTGGGGGGGCTAACCAACACTACTGGCTCTTGCTTCTTTGCACGTGCGGCTCCCTTTAAAACCCAGGGAGCTGGCCTCATCTGAGTGCCTCACCACCCTGCCTCTGCTGACTGACTGGGATACTCTCCTTGCCCCAGTTTTGCCTTACCCAAGCCTGGACTGTGCATGTCAACCAGCCTCATAGACAGCGGGATTCGCACTCTGGACAGTTCCATTGTGGAATAGAAAGGGCTACCTTATACTAAAAACCAAAACAGCACCATATAATAATGTGAATTGAAAAGGGAAAGAGGGATTCCATTTGACCACCCCAAAAGAAGAAGAAGAAGAGCAGGAGGAGGAGGAGGAGGAGGAGAAGTAGTTTGGATATATATCCCCCCTTTCTCTCCTGTAGGAGACTCAAAGGGGCTTACAACCTCCTTGCCCTTCACCCCTCACAACAAACACCCAGTGAGGTGGGTGGGGCTGAGAGAGCTCTGAAAATCTGAGAGAGCTCTGAAAATCAGATAAGCCTCCACAACTCAAGCTGCAGAGCTGGGAATCAAACTCGGTTCCTCCAGATCAGAGTGCACCTGCTATTAGCCACTATACCACTGGTGCTCCCAAAAGGCTATGCTGGGGATCATTGGACCTGCATGGACATCTGTGTGGGTTGCGGACTGTGATGAGAAGGACAATTGCCACAGCAACGCGTGGCCGGACCCACTAGTTATATATAAATAATTATAGTGTCCAGAGGCTGGTGTTCACTCAGAGACTGGAGTGAACCCGGCCCCAACCTTTCCAATGATACAGCTCACCTGGATTTCAAAATGTCATGGCACAAAACATCCAGTGAGATCCAAGTGGCCATGTGTGTGCTAATAGCAATGACAACAGCAGAGACAGCTATGAATGAGACAATTGGCTCAGGAATTAGAGGAAAGTAATGCTGCCTTTGGCCTGCAGATGGCCCCAAATGTGTCTCAATCTTACTGTAAGCCACACCAAATGGTCTTGAAAGTCAAGGGTCAATTCCCCACTCACGATTAGATGTGTGCTCGTCACTCCAAATATCCAGGTTTCCTGCAGAACTCCCCACTTCACCAGCGCCAAACGCGCATTCATCCTGTTTCTGCCCCCCCCCCCACCACCACCCCCACACACACACGTGTTTTGTTTTAGAACCTGGAAGAAAGTAGACCTTTTCAAAAAACGTGTGGGCAATCTGGAGCAGTGGGGAAGTTTGGGGGGTGAATCCAGATTTGAAGTACCCGCCCTTGCCAGTGATGTGGAGCCTCCCATTCAATCAGGACACAGTGGGCTGTGCGCAATGCGTGCACAGCCCTTTTTTTATTTCGCGGACCGGAGATCCAACGTGGATACAAAGCAACACGGGGCTGGTTTTGACTGATTGACTGAGTACAAGGCAAAACAAAGCAGTGCTACACGTCATATCCACATGGAGGTGCGCAGAAACAGGGCTTTGTTTTAATCGCCCATTTCTTCATCTCCGCGTAGAGTCATTCTGCGCATGCTCGTGTAGACGTGGATCCATCAGTATAAAAGTTAAAAAAAATCCTACCCCAGCACAACGCAGCAGCCAATCAGGATAGCCTCTGAGCGGATCGCGTGTTTGATCCGCCGACAGTGGGGACTCCTGCATGGCTGCTGCATTTCTGGGAACAAGGGGGCAGAAGCTGCAGTGGGGACCATGAAACCATGTTCAAAAGGTTCTTAGCTCTTTTTACAAAGACCATAGCTCTTTTTACAAAGCTGAAATCCCAGTCCAGAAGATCTGGATCAGCTTCCTTTTGTTGTCCATCCCCCTTACCTACCAATAGCTGCTCAGCACAATTTTAACTACATGTGGCTAGATTAATCAGATATTTTGTCCCTTTCAGGTAGGATTTTCATTTTTTTTGTCCCTGCTTTCTGTGCCTGAAATACAAAACTTATTAAGCATATGAAGCTTTTCCTACTACTTATTTCATTCAATAGGTCAGACTGGTAAATGTGTAGAAGGGCTGTATTTTCCTGTGAAGTTGTTTTCTTAGTAATTTCGCTGTTCACCATGGTGAAATTGCTTCAGGGCATTAGCACAAATGAAGCTGTCTTGCCTGGCTGTGAAATATGGCATGCTGAAGTTGTTAATCCCAGTTAAGGCCCTGGTCTCACCATGAATGGAGTGCTCAGCATTATCACAGGACTGGATTTTACATACCTTTTCTTATCAACATCTTAATGTTGCAGCAGCATTAAAATGTCCTTTGTGATATATGTTATATTAGAGCAAAAACATTGGCTGGAATGAAAGCCATATAATGGGCATGCTGCTAAGAACATTTTCTGGAAAATAAGTTCTGCTGAAATCAGTGGGCCTGACATTCACATAATCACCACCCCTCCTTTGGGCACTTGTATTTCTTTAGGGCAGTACGGACTGCAAAAAGTATGGGTGGTTCCTTACAGTGGAGGGCACATCTGAGACCATAAGCAGTTTTGCTTTGCCACAGCATTGCTCACAGTTTCTTCAGACCTTAAAGGATCAACTTGTCTGATCTATAATGATCCAACAGCTGTAAATTGAAAGAAACATTCAATATTTGTATTTCAATATTTGAAGGTGTGTACTGGCCTCTTCCCCCTTTTATTACCAGAGGGTGTCTACAAATTTCAGGAAAGCACTTATGTAAAACACTGAGGCTAACAGACAATTTTCTTCCTCACATTTCATTAGGTAAATGTTTTTAAATGGTTTTATTTTATTGTGAAGAAAAAATATTACCGTTACACAGCGACAAAGATCCTCTTATGAATATAAAAGGGAAACGATAAATATTTCTCTGTTGTCGCTGTTTAACTTGAAAATATTGCCCGAAAGTACACCTTCCTTTTGTAAGTGGAATTAAAAAAAACCAAAATGCATCCTCAGTAAAGCTCTACCTTACCTATTTAAATATTGTGTTGCTTTTATGCCTGTAAATACGTTTACAGGAAAGTATTCTTCTGTATTCAGTTGAGATTACTCCCATGCACTTAGGGTTGTAGCCCTTCTCCCTAGCAACTTTGCAATGGATTGTAGCCTACAACTGCCAATTCTTTTTTCCTTGTAGAGCCCTGTTTTCATCAGCTGCCTGACACGCAAAACAATCTACTGAGTGTGAAATTTTTCCAATCACTTTATCCCGGTGCCAGGGAAAGCATCCCTTCTTCAAATTCTGCCTATGAGGCTGTTGAAATCACAGGAGATCAAAAGAATGAAAGATCTGTTTATGGGCATTTTGTTATAGTCTGGCTTGCTGTGATGTAGAATTTGCTGAGGAAAAAGGTCACCAAGGAAAAAGACTTACCCAATGTGGTACCCCCAAAAGGAGGATAAATTAGAGAGGAATGGTACTTTCACTCACCCATTGATCCCTTCTATCAAACTCTCCCTTCAGAGCATATTGCCCAACTCTAGAGTTATCAGACTAGCAAAAAACATCGTGCAGGGCTTTTTCAGCAGCGGGCCACAGGACTGTTGAATTGTATGAACTGTCCTCTTCGCTGTGGCTTTAGGAAGATAGTCAAAATTGTTTGCTACTGTGGGAAATTCAATATTTTCACTTCCTGACTTTTTCTAATCTGTTCCAGGGTTTGTTTGCTTGTTTTGTTGGCACTACAATGTTTATGAGCTTTGTAGATTTGATTTTTTTTTTACCGGTTATTTTATTTTATTTTTAATTACTTAACTGTTGCTACTTTATTTTTTGTTAACATTGGAAGCTACCTTGTGATTTATTTTAATAATAGAAAGGGAGAATAAAGGAACTATAAAATGAAATAAATATTTCTTAGAAGTTTAGGAATAACCAGAGATTAACCTGTCTTGTATGCTTTCTGCTCAGGTTATGTAAGAGACAGGTTTTCCTCTAATCTAAGGCATAGACTCTATTGGTCTCAAGCCGTGTTTTCACAGGCAAGTCTGCTATAATACCAAACGGCTGACTGAGCAGCTGAAAAGGCGGGGGCTCCCAACAGGATTGATTGCACTTAGGCCTTTGTGCTGTCCTCCTCTTCAGTGCTGAATTTTAACTGGTGTTTATATTACATCTCCTGATCTCTTCTGAAATGGATGTTGTTCATCACATCGTCTTCCTAAAAGCTATTCGCATTTGTTACTCTCATGGCCATTAAAGGCCCAGACACAATCAAGATAATTTTCAGCATTAAAGAACAGCTGTGTAATTACTCTGAACTCGGCCTGTTCACTGAATGGGTTCTTTAGTTGGAGTGAGTTTGTGTGTGTGAGTGAGTTTGTGTGTGTGTGTGTGTGTGTGTGTGTGTGTGTGTGTGTAACAGAGCAGCTAGAGGTAGAAATCAATAACTCATTACACAGCATGGTTTGGATAAATGTATGCTGAATTCTTGAAAGAAGCAAATTCATATAGAAGGAAATCCACTTTTTCTTAACAATACGTGCTTTAAAAATAACTCTGGCGTACAATATAGGACTCAATTTGATTTTTATCTATCAACATTTTATCATTTCTTCGAAGAAACTAAGGGTAGCACACACAATTATCCTGTTCTCCACCTTATCCTCCCAAGAACCCTGTGAAGTAGGTTAGGATGAATGGCCCAAGGTCTTGCTGGGAGTTTCCTACCTGGCTGGTGATTCGATACTGCCTCTCTGCCCAATCCTAGTCAAGCGCATGAAACCCAACCCCATGCAGGCTCTCTTGAAGAAACTATGGGGTACGAGAAGAAAACAAAGATGTTCTGAATAAATGATTGCATGAAATATCACTAATTCCTGAATTGAAAGAGCAGGCATTTTGGCACCTGAGGCCAGAAACTATATATGCCAGCCATCCCCAGTATTAGCAATAGAATACTGTACAAAAATGCTAATGATATCTCTAGACCTGCTGTCGGGAGGGCAGGGAATCTCAACCTGCCTAATGAGAACCAGCCCCAATTACAACTATCCAGTTTAATTGCCTACTCAAAGGCAGAGACCCTTCCCCTTTCAGTCCCTCCTAATCATACTGGACTGTTATCTAACATTCCTAAGCAATAGCTGTGGGTTGCCATTAGAAGACAATACCATGCAGTAAGGCATTTCTCATCATTGCCTCTCTCTGTGGAACTTATCTGCTGGAGTGGACTACTTTGCTACATCTCCTTCTGGTTTTAACATTTGTACAGCACAACGAGATACAATATCTTAGCAATTCTAACATAATTCCTGCAAGTTCTGTTAGTGTTATTGCTGGAGATGTGAGACTAATTGTCTAAATCCACAAGCTGAGTTTCAGGAGGATGGTGAAAGCTTTCTTATTCTTCCCAGGTTTGATTTTTCAAGCTCATTTTTTATTATTGGTTTTGGGTATCATTCAGTTACAAAGACAGTAGGAAACAAAGTTTTATAATTTTTAATTGCCAGTAAAAGATCTATCTGTCTGCCTGCCTTCTTGCCCACCCGCCCGCCTGCACGCCTGTCCGTCCATCTTTCCTTCCTTATGGTAGTCAGTAATAAGATGCTGTATCAAAAAGATAGAAACCAAAGTATCTACAGGTGTTTCAGGAATAATAGTCTCAAAATTAGTGGCAAGTGAACCAATTCACAACATGAAGGGGAACAAGAAGGGAGACCTGTCATATATGAGTGCATACGATTGCAAATAACTCTCACATTTTTATCAGAGATGGTATTTTCCTTCAAGAGAATGCACCTATAGCTTCATTATCTCCTGAAAGGGAAGCAACCTAGCAATTTCAGATACAATTTCCTTCCAATTAGTCCACCTGAATGTTAATCTACCTCCTCTGCTAAAAGGCTGTGTATATCCATATTTGCTGCGTTTTGCTGCTAACAGAGATAAATATTTTTCTCAAACACCAAGGAGATTATTTTCTGAAGTTTAACATCACTTACAAGTCAATAGCACTTAAAGTATTGCTGTGCCAATTTTTTGTCTTTGAAAGTCATCCATCATAGCAACAATTCATATTATTACACATTTTTTTAGGATAAGCAGTTGCAGCAGTAAGGAGAATCAAATCTTGATGATATGATATAAACACATTTGATGGCATCACTCTTCATGCAGGTTCTTAAAGTGACTTAGGATCTCCTCACTTATTTATGAGATAGGAAACTCTGACAGAAAATGATCATCACCCCCCAGCAGCCACAGACACAACTAAATATATTCACTCGAGGATTAAGATAAGCCTGGATGTAATTCTTCCTTTCTCTTGAATCAATAGGGCCAATTTTTTTCTCTGTTGACCAAGATGAATGGACATTAGGAATGTATCACAGCCACACCCAGACTTTCATGACTGGGGAGAAGCACTTTTAAGGTATAGAAGTATAGGTATTGTATTCATGTGCATTCTGCAAGTCAGAATCACCACTTGCCAAAAAGTAATCATGGAAGACCTATGTAGTCAGAGGAGGTGGCATGTTGCTTTCTTCTTATTTCATCTCTAAGGTTTTTTAATTTAGCCCTCTCATCCAACCAAAAAGTTTGTCAAAAAGTGGCCAGGAAGATAGCAGTAGGAATTCTTCCTGCTTTTTTTTTTGACAAGAATTGTAAAAAAAATAGAATATAAATATAGAATATAAAATAAAAATATAGAATATAGAATAATAGGGAAATCATGTATTTTGGGAATTATCTCTGCAGCTGTAAGGGTTAGGTTATTATTTCTGTTCAAAGAAGTAGAAGTTCTCAAATTTCTAACAAATATTTTGGTCGCTCAACCTTTCAGTCTGCTAATTTGAACTGGGTATTTGTGTGCTGGACTTATATTGATTGCATCTTGTTCCACTGTTGCATATAAATGTGCAATCATCCTCTTCAAACATGAGCCTTTAGAACTCTATAATGTTTGATGTCTGTCTCAGATGAGGATGTGCAGTTAATCGCCTTTGCATTTATTCATGCCGCAATATATCTTGGCACCAGACCTCTGTGAGATTAAACTTTGTACTTTCCCAGCATTTCCATAAGAAATGGGTTTTTTTCCTCCCGTTTTTATTTAAAGTAGCACAGCGAAGTGTCTAATGCTCCTGAACCATTACTTCTAAAAAAGTGGCCCTAAAGAATTCTCATCTAGCTTCTGATCTAGCCTTTTTACATCAAAGAGAGTTCTCTAATTACCCATGCCAAACGATAAAGGAAGATTTTTTTAAAAAAAAATGGAAATAGAATATACTGCCAAACTGCTATATCAGCACAGTGCTATGGAACAGGGGAGTATAAGATGTGTCTACACTTATCAGCCAAGCATTATTTTCAGCTAGCCATCTGTAGTTAGGGTTGGCAACCTCAGGTTGAGAAGTTCCTGGAGATTTGGTTGGGGAGCCTGGGCAAGGAGGATTGTGGATGGGAAAGGAGCCCAGCAGAGATGTAATTTCACAGTCTAATCTGCCCTCCCCCCCAAAAAAATAATTTTGTCCAGGCTGATACAGGTAGATCTCAAAGTCTTTTGAACAATGCCCCTATGCCATTTAATAATGTTTCTATCTTATCACAACAGGTAGTAGACAGTGTTAGAGAAGTGCCAATTAACAATGATTTTTTTTCAGTTACCTTTGTTACCTAGCTTAACAGTTATGAATATATTTTTCAAAGTAGCAATGGGGAAAATAACTCAGCTTGGCAGTGCGAGAGGCAGGCTAGGTGGGATCTTTTAGACAACTATACCAGAAACGGCTTTTGAAACGTTCTACAGAGAATGCAAAAAGAGACCAAATTGTAGTTTAAATATTTTTATATACATTTTGTTTGCAAGCAATCATACAGTGAGATGTTAAGGCTCATATACACAGTTCCTAAGTATATAAACAGGGAGGAAAAGATAGGTTTTGGATGATAGAGTAGGAGAAGAATCAGGGAACTTATACGTTACCTAAATTCTGCAGAGAAATTCCAGAAGAAGGCAAGGATTTCTATGCCAGCACAGAAACCCAATGCAAAGGACAATATTGTGTCTCACACCAACGTGACCAAGAGAGGTTCAGGCTAATATTGAGCACTGAGGCTCTGGTGTACAGTTTTTTTATACCCCTTTGCGCAGGTAAAGCGGGAAATTCAAACTTAGTTTTAGTTTCTTTGCAACTGTTTGGAACTTCCTTGCTGGACTTGCGGGGTTGAGCTAATTAACAGCTCTATCTATTGTCTCTACTTCCCAGGACAATGGGATCAATTGGTCCTAGATTATATCAGTGATACCTTGAATGATTTATGCAGAGATACTTCCTAAAGTCTCTGCCTAGAGTATTCAAATTTGGCTGAGGCTTGAGTGAATCAGGAAGGGATCTTTTTGTTAGGGAGATCATATCTAGAGGTTGAGGAAATGCATGGAAGAAGCAATTGTTTGAGGAAATGGTTTCTCAAAAGCACATCAAATATAACGTCTAGTACCAGGGAGTTCTCTGGGATCCATTGTATCACAACAGCTTAGCGAGGTGTGATAATCAAGATATGCCCATGGTCAATGAGGCTTCCGGATTCTATTGCCTGGAGTAACTCATGCGTTGATTTAATTTTGCAAACAGACCTTTTGCCTTTGGCCTGTTTTTAGATGGACACTCTGCTACCTACACATACAAACATGGAAACTGGCATTTTATAGCACACAGTGTAAGGAATAATATGAAAATCCAATATTTCATAAGGCAGGGGATGAAGCTAACACCTTCATCAAATTCTAAAAGGTCTAGTAAATCAAGATCTGAATGTTTAAATTTACTAGCAAAGCAGACATCCAGGTTGGCAAATTCCTGGATATTTGAGGAATGAAGCCTGGGGAGGGTTGGGTTTGAGGAGCAGAGGGACCTTCAAAGAGTACACTGCCATAGACTCTATCCTCAAAAGCAGCCGTTTCCTCCATGATAATTAGGGTTGCCAACCTTTAGGTGAGGGCTGGAGGTCATCGAAAATTATTACTGCTTTCCAAATGACAACAATCAGTTCCCCCAGAGAAAATGGCTGCCTTGGTGGAGTCTGTGGTATTATCTTTCTATCTATCTGAAAGGATATTAGTTTAGAAACAGAAGCAGAAGACAGTTGTAACATATAGAGAAGCCTCACATGATCATGAAAGTAAAATCTGCTACATGTTGCAAAGATCGTAAAGCTAAAGCACAAACAAATTATTTTGCCCTATGCAGTGTAAAAACTGTTATTCTCTTGCTCACTATGATATATGGAAAACCATCAGGCAAACAATTAGAAAAATGGGAAAATCTCACTCTTGCCAGTGGAAAACTGGCATGAATTCAAAATTTTAACTTCAATGTAAACATTATACAGAATTCAGTAAACATTATACAGAATACAGTAAACATTATACAGAATTCAGGATAATAATCTCAGACAACCCCACTGAAAGGAGCTAAATTTTCACTTCAGCAACACACTTCAGCTTATGCTAAAAATATAGTAAATTATATAGTAAAATGAAGTGACAATAGGATTTAAAAAAGGAAGCAGGGGCTCAGCAGCCACCAAGTTCTTGATGGGATTCCTAACCTGGCAGGATTTCAGACTTTCCCTCCATGCCCCAAATAGCATCACACCTTCACCAACTAGTTGGAAAGTCTAATGTTTGGATAGCTTGCAGTCCCACCTGGTTGATTCTAATCCACAGGAATAGTGCCTCTGTTTATCTGCTTTTCACAATTGTGTGCTGCTTAGATTTGCTATTTCCTTAACACGCCCTTGGATCTCATTTGACCGGGAAATAGGTTCCTTTGTTTAGAAGTAGCAATTTCTTATTTCAATATAAATCAAGGCAGAACCAAAGCTGCGTAACTAAACTGAAGGTACCAGCATGTATTTCTCCTCCGTGCAGCTAACAGAATTCAGATACACTAAGAAAGCTGGACTTTGCCCCCTGGTGGCTCTGGAAAAATTGTCAAGCTGTTCAGCCCAACCAAAGATTGAGAGAGCCCACTGAAAATGTAAAACTCCTTCTAAACAGGAAAGTGTTTTATACTGCAGAAACCCATTTAAGGATTTTTCTACCTATATTCATTTACTAGGTGAGGCTTAAAAAATCAGATTTTGCCTCAGGAAGACTTTTAAACTTTGTATATCTTCTTTATCTGTTTAGTCGTGTCCAACTGTTGGATGCTCTGTAAACCATTCTCCTCCATGCTTCCCTGTTTGCCACAACTTCTTTCAATTGGTTGATGTTCATGCCCATGTCCCTCTTAATGGTTTCCAACCAACGAGTCATTGGTCTACCCCGTTTCCGTTCACCACTGACCATTCCAAGTAGCATCTCTTTTTCCAGTGAATTTGCCCTCATCACATGTCCGAAGTAGGTCAGCTTCTGTCTAGTGATCTTGCCCTCCAGGGACATCTCTGAGTTAATACTCTCCAGAATAGCTGTCCATGGGATTCATAAATCTTCTCCAACACCACAGCTCAAAGGCATCCACTTCTCTTCTATCTGTTTTTGTGAATATCCATGTCTCACAACCATATGTCATGATTGGGAACACAATAGCTGTTACCAGTCTTTGTTTGGTGGTGATTGAGATATCTTTGCACTTCCATAGTTGGTCCATACTCACCATGACTGTGTGCCCAAGGGCTAAGAGTCGCCTGAGCTCTGCTGTCAAGCTGCCATTAAGATGTATATATACGATATTTTGTGACACTGTTATCCCACCAAATAGGCACATGTCAGGAGTAAATATCCACAGAGAAAGAATCTTTAGAGCAGAAAAGCAAGTTCTGTGCTGTTATTATTTTTCATTGTAATGTGAATTCTTGTTTGGGATAAGTATTGCTCAGGCTGTTAACACTCAAATACCTCTGAGACATGTTAGATCTTGGTACAATAAGCACGGGAGTATGTTTCCAAAGCTATCAAAGCATTAAAATATGGCCAGGCTCTGTTGCAGCTTAGGTGAAATACTGTGCAGATGCACTAGAGAATTGTGAGGTATAAAGTCTTTACTGCCACATTAGGTGACTGCATTTAGCAATAGGTGAATGTGGACGTTGTGTACCATTTGCAGTTCATTTCACAATCAGACCAGATACAAAATTTACAGAACAATCTAATGGAGGTTTACTTAGAAGTAATCTCCACTGTATTCAATAGGACTTTGTTCAAGTGCTTATCAACATTTCTAATTTTCTAGACCAGAGCCATGAACAGACAAGCCAGATATTTCTGCAAGCCTCAGAAAAGCCCCAGGTTTGCAGAAAAAAAAACGGAACTTAAAAAAAATCCTGGGAGGGCAACCCCCTCTCCCCACAAAAGAAGGAGTATCTGTTGGTTTAAGAAACAAATGATCTCTAGGGCTACTTGCTAGGCAACCACAACAGCATTGTCTGTTGAAGCCTTGGTTTCTGTCAGTAAAAGGCAGAGGGGAGAGGGCAGAGCCCTTTCAAGGGCTGCTTCAGGCTTTGATGGAGCACTCATCAGAGCCAAACTTAGTAGTAGCCACCATGATTCCCCAAGGCCTGACAGTTTGATACTAATTAAAAGCAGACCCCTCTATGAATGCCAGCATGATGTAATGGTTAGGGTTTCTGACTAGGGTTTAGGAACCCAGGTTGAAATCCCCACTTTGCCATTGAATCTGGGTGACCTTGGACTGATCAGTCTAAGCCTAACCTACCTTAAAAGTTTTTGTGAAGACAAATGGAAGCAAATGATGTGTTTGGGGTCCCCATCCTGGAGAAAGGCAGTGTGTAAATATAGGGTTGCCAACTTCCAGGTGTGGCCTACTCATCTCTGAGAATTGCAACTGATCTCTAGATAACAGAAAATGAATCTATGTAATCCAGAGAATTTGGAGAAAAATGGTTGCTATGGAGAATAGGGTTATAGCATTTTCTATAGTATTGTTATTGTATGCCAGCTGAACAATGGCACATAGCCAAGTGCTTCAGCTGGATTTGTGAAATCCATGTGTTGTTTAGGAATTCAATGTTAGTTCACTGTGTGTGGTACAATGCCTTTAGATTGTCTTTCAAGTAAAATTACAGTGAAGCCAAGATCTTGAAAAAAGTGTAATAAACAGGAAAAAAGATTTATATTATTGACCTGTTATTTTAAAATACCTTTTGAGAACTTAAAAAAAATCAGACCAAGACAAAAAATAGTTCACCAGACCTCAGAGGAGAGTTCAGAGCTGATGGGGAATACTGTCAGATACAAAATGAAAAGTCATATAATATCTGTCATTATGAAATCAGAGTGCAAGCCTTTGAGTCCTGCAGAGCTCTTCATCATTCTTGATGTTAAAAGTAGGGGCAAGGGGAGATGTTTCTCACCTGGAGTTAAGGCTTCTTTTCTGCATCATGTATAGAATTCCTTCTAGAAGAAAAAACCATGTCAACCTCCAGGTGAAAATAAAAGCCCATATTTGAATCTATATTTCTCTTTTCATCACCAAATGGAACACAAAAGTTCCTTAAAAGATTGAGAGTTGAGGAAAAATATGGTAGTCATTATGTTAACAAAACTGAAAATTAATGTGGAAGAGGCAATAGGGCAATGGAAGTCAAACTGGTTACAGCCTCAGCTCAGGTAATATTCCTCTGGCTGAAGAATTCCTCTCAACAAAATTCAGTATTTACAAAACAGACAGAGACAGAGACTGAAGGCAACTGCAGAGGAACAACAACAAAAATCCAAAAATAAAACCATGTAATACTTATGAGTGCAATCACCTCTAGATGGGTTTGCAATTCTTGCCTCAAGGTAACAGGGGAAATGGTGTGAGCTCTCTCAGTCATTTCATCTGATTCCAGATAATCCTTAAATACTTACTTGCACAGTCATACACAAAATCTGTTCCTGATTACTTCATGCTGGCCAACTCGTTCCTGTGTTTTTGATTGGTTGGATACTGTGGTATTTAGTACATTTAAACCTCATCAGTTCCCATGTAGTTGTTCATTGTTTTTGCTAATTAAAAAATAGAATTATGATGAGACAAATTCTGTATCTGGATTGAGCTCAACCAATATCTTTCCAGTTAACAACTTTTTATAGCTTGATTGCTATCACCTCAATAATAGTGAGAGCCCAGACACTTTCCAGGATATTGGCATTGTAAGAAATGGGCAAAAGACTGATGGGTTTGAATTTTTTCCCTTGTGGAATGATTGCGATCCTGCATTGTGATTGTCTTGATGTGTGTGTGAAAAATAAACTATGTAGCTAGGTAGCATATGTTTAGATTGAATTCACTGAAGACAATTAAACAAACAATGGTTTTTCAATCTTTGAACTGAATATAGGATCTAGCAATGAATGATCATGGTTTTAATTGTTCTACTATTTATTAGGTTTAATGTGATCTTTAGATATAGTCTAGTCCATACAATATCATCCTATATGGGAGAGAGGGAGCGAGAGATCTTGTGTGGAGGTGGCTAAGGCATCCACATGTTGTGGTAACACTGCAATCCTAAACAGAGTTATTGTATTAACCTCAGTGTACTTGAAGGGCATAACTGTGCTTAAGATTGCACTGTAAATTGCTGGGGGGGCGGGGGGCGGGGATTAGATTCCTGTCTTCCATTGCCAGATTCAAATTTTCTGTTGCACAAGATGTAGGTTAAAAAAGGCAGCAGATAAAGTAATGGAAGGTGTGAGGAATGATTACATTACTAAAGTTCTGGTTCATGCCTGTTAAGGCCAGGGGATGATCGATGGCTTGCCATTTGATTAGGTTTTTAGAGAAGTCTGCTTTGTAAGGAAGTTTCGTATATGGTTCTAGAAGAGGGGTCATTATCCTGTGAACCTTTGCCTAAATTTTGATGTATTGATGTCTGCATAATAGACATTTTGGTAGCATATACTGGGCCTCTATTGTTCTCATATCTGCTCTAAAATTATACAGGGGGCCCTCTCCACCAGAACATTTCCTTTAAAAAGGCTAGATTTGAGTCCAATAGCACCTGGACACCAACAAGATTTTGAGAGTCAAAGCTGCTATCTGAAAGTCTTGTTGGACTCCAGGGTGCAACTCGGCTATAGCAGATCAACACAGATACCCTCTGAAATTATCTTTAAATAATGGGTTCCTAATTTCTTTACTTGGGTATATAGTTTAAAAAGGATTTCTTTCTACACTCATGAAAGCTGGAAACTTGAAAGGCAAAAGCTATGCATCTCTGAAACTTACAAGGAGTGTCCTGGGCTTCTTGTACTCCTATGCTTTAATATTTTTTTTACATTCAGATATTGAATAATTGTAATTTAAATCCTTAAATAAGCTGTTCTGTATCTTCTTGGGGTCTGGTGTGTCTTTTGTCAGAGGAAGGAAACATATAAGGCAGAGGAATTTCTCTAGTTCTGTTGTGATAAATGTTCACTTCAAAAACTTTTTTTCTGTTCCTGAGCAGAGACCTGAGACAAGGGGCTGTCATACAGTGTGCAATTGCCTATCCATCATGTGAGTTAAGATCTCCTCACTCTCAGTATTTGGACTCCTCATCACTCATACGATAAGGTCCCTATTTAGATAAATGAACTACAGAATTATTACTGTGTTAAAGACATTCTTACAGAATTTTTAAAAAGTTACCATTCTTTTTGAGCTTTATGGTATTGCATGCATACTTCTGTAAACTACATTATTTAATCAGTGCTAGCCATCGAGTGATAAGCACTAATGTGTGGGGAACCTGAGCACACAGAGCACAACATTGAGAGCCTCTCTGAAGAATAATGACCCTGTATTTGCCTCTCTGTTTTGCTCCATAGATTGCTTATGGAGTGGGTAATAGTGAGAGATATGGCACATATTCCTGCTTGTACCTGATTAGTTACATTTGTACTCTTGGTGCTTTAGATAATGGAATACACAAGCTTTTGCCCCTCTGGGTTTCAAGCAGGAAGTAAGGTGGAATGCCTGTTTGTAAAACATTAATTCCAGCTCCAGAATCAAAGAAGTAACCAGAACTGTTGGAACGCCTAGCTAATGCAATTGAATGGCATCAAAACATTATTGATTACACCACTGATTTCTGTTCTTCTTTCCTTCTGAAATGAATGGATGTAGAAACAGAATTCTATTCTTCTGAATATCTGTACTCTTTCCCCATTATTTTAACTTTTTTTACCATTATACTCATTGTAACTAACAATTACTAATTATGTAATAATGATTATATAATAATGATCCTATCAAAAATAATACCAGTATCTATGTCAGGCTGATGGTCACTGTTTAGACTGGAATGTGGTCCTCTTTTGACTGACCATCTCCTATCCTGGGGTAAAGACAAACAGCAGAGGGCTCTACCATCACATTGCTCACTCTATTTTTACTTTATTTCAGCTCTGTAGCCCAGAAAGGAGGGAAAGAATCTGCTGTGAGTACATCAGAAGTCTCTTTGGACACATACAACCCATTAACTGCAAAGTACCAGTACTACCTGCACTAGTGATACTACCATTTGAGTGTGATTATGATGAAATGGTAATTGCATTTTACTCTTGAAGTAGATTTTATATACTTGCATTTATGTGTCCATCTCACTTCTATTTTCTGAGGTGTATGTGACCAGAAAGTACCTATTTGATATTCAAAGAGAATTAACATTCCACATTGAACAAATGGTGAAATATTAAATTCCTTCACTAGATGTGCATGTACAACATAACCTATCAAGCTAAACACAAATACAGCCTTCTAACCCTGGATGATGATCCACCAGAAGCAAAATTAAATTCTTGTTCTTCCATGCATAGGGCAGCAAAAACAGTGAGTGGCTGTCAGGTACTCAGTGGGCAAAATTATATCATATAGGAACTTGCCTTTATACATCGAGTACTGCTGGTGGAATTACCACTGGAAGTAATAACATCAGCGTATCCTAATGAGGCTGCTGGCAATGATAGGTCTTCTACATACATCTTGAATATGCATTCTCACCTCCCTTCAACTTCTTTTTGGAAGAGGTCCAAAAAGAATACACTTGGAACACCCAGCAACTTATATTCCCGCACCAAACCCTTCAATTTTACTGTACAATTAACTAGACAGTATAGGTATGTAGCAGACATTTCTAATGCCATATTCCTTGGTGTGCATGGAGCACTCTGACTTTTTGTACTGTTTATTATAGTGTCTATAGGTATGTAGGTATTTAATATATGCTTCATTCCTGTCTCCAACTAAAAGGATCAGGCAACAGATGTGAAAAACCTCTATGAAACGAGGGAGCCAATGCCAGTGGAAGTAGACAATATTGACCTTAAGAAACTATTGTCTGACTCAGCAGCAGATGACTTCATTGTGCTTCAATGTATTGTCGAAAGCTTTCACGGCTGAATTCAATCTGAAAGTTAGGGAGAGTTTGGCTGTGTGGCCGTGAGTTGTGGAAAAGCCAGATCTTGTTCCTTTGGACGCTTTTGTTTCAGTATCTGTGGCTGGCATCTCCAGAGGTGTATCACAGAGAGAAGCCTAGACATAGTGTGAAACAGACTTTTCTCTGTGATATACCTCTTAAGATGCCAGCCACATATGCAGGCAAAATGTTAGGAACAAGATCTACCAGACCATGGCCACACAGCCCAGAAAACCCACCACAACTGTAGTAATGCACTGCTGACCCAGCAGCACCGTGGTAGAACGTTGGGACGCTTAAACGGACCTAATGGGCCTTTCTGGTCGCGCGACCAAGCACGTCAAACACTTTCATCCCCTCTATGAGTCATCGTGGGTCATGAACTGTCTGGCTCAAGTCACCGGGCTTAGGGACAAAATGGTCTTGCCCCCCAGGTGAGGATTAGTCTCAGACGCTTTTCACGCCTTCCCTCTCCGCGATCGTGAAGCCAGGTGAGATCATGCATCACATGATGATCTCCTCCCGACCTCTCCGCCTACCGCCTCTCCGAACTCCCCCGGTCCCTCCCTCCTATCACGCCTTCCGGATAGAATAACAATAAAAGGTGCCAGGAACCAGCACGCTGGAGATCTCGCTAGTGAAACATCGGACTCCTCCGGGCTCCCGCTGCTGGCTTATCTCCCACCAGATGTTATCTCCGCTGCCTCGGCCTCGTTTTACGCTGACCACGCGGGTCGACTACAAGCTGGTGCCGTAAACCCGGAATCCTCGAACCTCCAACTCCTGCTCACCGTCAGCCTTCGGGAAAGGGCTTCGCCATACCGGAAGTCCGCTGGATCGGGCGATCCAGGGACTTCACTGTTGCATGCATCGCCTGTCCTTCCTGGATCGGGCGCGATCCAGAGACACGCTGGCCCAGGGATTAATAATCCTCTCAACCGACGGAACACCGGTGAGTATGGAGCTTGCAAAAGCAGGCCGCTTTGCGATGCTTACAAGCACGCTTTGGATCTAACTGAAAAGCGCATTGCGAATAAATGCGGCAGGGTCCTCCGTGAAAGAAGAAGGGAGCTGGCGCGAAATTGGTTGAGGAGGATTGAAGCTCAGTGTCCATGGTACCCAGAGGGGGACATTGAATCTTAAGGACTGGGAAAACATCGGGCGACTCTTCCAAGACAGAGCCCTCAGCGCTACCGATGTCAGCTGCTACTGACGCGGAGACAATGTTATAGTCGCCATTCAGCCTCTGCAGGACCCATATGGCTCTCCTTTGCTGAAGGGTAGGCCTCCTTTCGACATCTTCTCACCTTCAATTTCAACCCCGGAATTTTCTCTATCCACCTAAATTCGGACGCCCGTCCTCCTTCCCTTTCTGTCCCCCCCTTTGCTCCTTCGGGCCTATTTCCTCTGAACTTCTCCGCTGCTTCAGCCGCCCTCTCCTTGTTCGTTCCTCGCCTCTTCATTTTCCGCCGGGTTATCAGACCTCCGCTCTAGCGCCACGTGATGGCGCTGGGTTTGCAAAACTCCTTTCGAGAGCGAGAACGTGATTAGCCACGACATCTGCAGAAGAAAGAAACCCTGACGGAAGACGATGCCGATATTCTTGCATTGTCAGCCCCGCCCATTTCACAGATACCGAGGGAGTGGTGGGCGCTTATCTCGGCGGGTTGTCGAGCACCGGCCCCACTCTTTAAACTATAAACATCCCTCACTCGAGCTCCGCAGTTTAAGCGCATGCGAAGACGAGGGAATCACTAGCCCCTACGTGAGAGGCATGCTGGAGGCAATCGCGAGGAATCACCTAATGGTTCCGGACGACTGGAAAACCACCTTCGCGATGCCTCCTGAGCCCTGCACAATTTGTGATCTGGGAAAGCGAAGTTCACGCCCAGCAATGTATCAGTAGGATGCGCCCGGGCGGGCGCCTTACACAGCCAGCCAGCTTTTTAATGGTTTCGATGCTTTCGCCAACCCCAACGATCAGATTGTCCTGCCTGAGGCCACCCTTACTGTCAGCCTTCTGAGTGCGCCTCTATAAGCAGCATTTTATCAAAGTCCCCTGTAATGCCGGCCAGCCAAACTTCCAGAGTTTTCTCCACCATCCGCAAAAACCCCAAGAGCCCTAAGTGCCGAAGCTTCAGGAACAGGCTCCAGGGTGAAGCGCCCTTCAAGAGGCAGGTAGATAGCTAAGAGGCTCCAAACGAAGCTCCCTGGGCGCGCCTCGCAGCAGTAAGAGAACGGCCTTCCATCGGGAGTGCCGTGCAGAGAGCACCACGGGCCTGGGCAAAAATCCTGAACTGGCTCGGGCTGACATGCTTAAGGCTTGCCAGGACATCGGATCCTCCGCCCACCTGCTAGCCTCCTCGGCCAGCAGCACTTCTCCACCGGGCGTGGAGGCAGCCTCAGGTATGACTGCTTTAACTGTAAGGCAGACCCTGGACACTTCCTCGGAGGGAGTGTAGGCAGTCTTCGCGGGGCTCTACAACCCCGATGGAGGAGGGTCCTCCCCAGGAGGTGAGAAGCGCCACCTAAAACCCGGTGCCCACGCTAAGCCAGGAAAGGTTTCCACTGGAGAAACGCATCGTCGCCCGCCGGAAACTCCTCGCCTCGGCTGCTGCCTCCCCAGCCCAGGACCAAGGGAGGAGAATACTAGAGCAGACCCAAACACCAAGGCCCCTGCCACAAACCACCCCCTTCTCATGGCATCTCGGCAAGATGCACTCCAGCCCATCTCCTTTAAGTTCCCCTTACTCGAGGTTCTTGTCAGCCTCTAACCCAGTATGACGCAGCCCATCCCTACCGGGACTAGCTATTTGCTAGTGTTGCCAAAGGCCTCTGCCGCTGAACAGGGACTGTTCCCCATCGCCCCCGGAGTGATCGGGAACTCCACGCGACCAAGGACCTCCGGCCCATCTCCAAGTCTGGGACAAACATCCCACAGGAGTTGCTCTGCCGGAGCCAGCCATGCGCCAGCTGATTCTTCTTGTGCCCTACATGCGCTTGCTCCGCCTGCCGACTCTAATAAAAGGCTACAAGCCCCAGCAGCTAACATGGCGCGAGGCCCTACGCCACCGTCGCAGCGGTGGAGACGCTTCTATCGGAGCTTCCCGCCATACCTGGAGCTCGGCCATAGAAGGATGTATGTTCAAGGGCCTGGTGGACACCGGCGCTTGGATAGTTACCGGCTTATCAGAGCAGCCGAAAGTGGCCCGGACCCAGTGGGCCGAATCCGAGGCTTGCCCGGCACATCTGGGGTGGGGAGACAAACCGCGAGACGGAGCATCCGGGCTCTGGCACACGTCAACAGCCCAGGACTCGAAGCGGCAGTCATTTCAGTCCGGGCCTCCCATCGCTTTTGTGACATCCATGTCAAATCTCTGGGGAAGGGACTCTCATGAGTCAGGTCAAAACGACTTTTGGTCTGGGATGGGTAAAGCCGGCCACAGATCATTGATCCTTAATCGTGCACTCTCCGAAATTACTTTCTAATTCCTCCAGTAGTATGAAACCGTTTCCTCTCCCTCCTCTTCCTCCCCTTCTGTTTTTCGACTCAGTAGAGGCGGAGGGCCAACTGGCTGACTGGCCTCCTCCCTGGATTAAAAAAATTCAACTGGGCCCGCCCTGATACCGGCGATATACACTGCCAGGACAGGCCCCAGGTTGCAAGGGCTGCCACCATTATATGCCCCTCTAATACCCAAGCCTTAAGCTCTTGGGTTATGGAGCTGCTCCAGCCGCCTGGCAACTTTTTTTATCAGTACCACGTTAAAGGTTAGAGCGCAATATTTTAGTCAAAACCGCCCCTTAAGGAGCGAAAGTCTCCTCGCAGGCGGCAATTCCCAAAGATAAGCACTTCGGGGACCACAACCCAATCCTTTTTTTAGCACCATCCAGCTTCTGCAAGTTAGCCTATCATATCACGGTAAGTGCAACTCCCTTGCAAAGAAACCCCCCCCCTTTTTTGTTTAGTAAAAGTAGCAGAATCTGCCTCTTAATCGCCTTGATTGCATCATTCTCCTCGATGCAACCCATCCCCCTGAAAAGGCGCCCTAAAAGCGCCCTTTGTGCTGGGTGCTGATTAAGCACTGCATACCCCTACAATCCCCCCAGGACCCGCTTCTGTCCCTCCTCTCTCTAGGCTCGGACTCCTCGCTTTGACGCATCCTTTTGATGACGCTTCTTGAAGTTAATTCCCACTCAGGGTCACGCAATTACCTCCTGCCCTCCCCTGTCAAAGTCAAATTAAAGAAAGAGGAGTAGGCGGCCCCCAGGAGGATCATTGCATTAGATAAGTGCCCAACCGTTCACAGGCTGCAAAACAAGCTCTTCTTGATATTAAACTCTAAACTCTAAACCCCAACTCAAACAAAAACCCGATCCCCGACTCATTCCGCCATCCACTCTATGAACTGAGCCTGGCGGGATGTCCCCTTATAACCTGGGGAAAGGGGGTGTGTTTCAAGTCCCTCTTCCTACAGGTCCCTGTGGGCTCCGGGATTCGGCCATGACAGGGGCCAAATCCCTGATGGAATGGCGCCAGGAGGGAAACCAACCCCATCCCGGAGATGGAACACATCTTCTAAAGGATCCCACCCAGCGTATCTTCTAACAGGAACGCTGGGCCGCCAAACGCCTCTGGAAGACCCGGGAATGACCTGGGGAGACGCCAAGGCTAATTTCACCAGCCAAGCTCTCTCCTAGAGTCGCTGCGCCAGGCAAGACCAATCTCCCCGGAGACACTCCGAGAACCTCTGTGCCGCTCTCTTGCGATCATCACCGCTCATGAATCCTCGGCGGCCACTGTTACCCATCCTTTTTTGCCTGCTCTGCTGCCTTCCCTGCCGATGTATGCGACATCGGGCCACCCCCCTGACGAAGCTTTCACTCAGGACCTCAACATCTGGGAGCAGTTTGCTGCCGCTGCTGGGAACTGCCTCTTACATCTTTTCTTGCCTGGGCCAGGTACCTAGGAGTCGGGAGCCTGCTAAGCTCCTGCTCTGCTCGCCTGCAAGCGCTTTTCCTCGAGACTTCCCTAGCTGGAGTCTGGGGCTAAGCCCCTTCATGAAATGCCTTCATCCATCAGGTGGTACTCTATGAGCCGACTGGGGACCCGTCAGTCCAAACTTCTCTCCTGGCTGGCGCTCTCCCCTTTGTCACTCAAGACTGTCGCTAACCACTCGAATCCCAAACACCTGCTCCCGATTTCATCACCGGGCGCGAGCTAAACGGGAACCGACCCTGGCCCATTCGTTGGCTCCTCGGGCCAATTGGAACTGAGGTAACACACATGGAGGACATTCCCCCGGTGGTTCGAGAAACATCCTGCTCCCCAGGGCTGGTCTCTGGACCCGCGGGAGAGAACGCTTTTAATTACATTCCCCGCCCGACTCTCTGCCGGAACTCTTTGTTGCCTCCCAGTCAGCCTTACACCATCGTCTCTACTCCCAGGCTCCACTCCTCGAGCCCGGACGCTGCCGCCGGGCCAGCCTCCTCGGGCTTCTGCTCTTTCGGTTCTCCTCCTGTCGGAGCTGCACGCTGTCGCCTCTCTCCTCTCGGAAGCGGAGTTCGCCTCCCCGCGAACTTCCTCCTAGTGGGGAGTCCCCGACTCGGGCTTCTTACAATGCTAAGACTATTGGCCGGGCTGGGCCTGTGCCCCTCATGGGTCCATCAACTCTGCACCTCCACTGCTCTTGGATGCTCTGGCCTCCTCGAAAGCAGCAGGTGAATCCTTCGGCAAGCGTTTACCCTAGACAATCGTGTCAGCTTATTGATTACTTATTGTTATTACATCACCAAGGTTGCTGGGAGAATGTACATAATATGTGTTCGTTTTAATCTTTCTGGATAATTCCCAATTGATTCATAACGGGAAAGTACGTGAGCCGTGCGCGGAGAAGTAGTTGTAATCTAATCTTGAAATATGATGTTTTGCTCCTCATTGGTGGTCAGGCCCCTTCTGGAGCCTGGCTGCCGTGAGGATGGTTGAGTGCTATTGTGCAGCTCTGCATTGGTTTAATTCAGTGTGCCTTCAAGCTATCGGATCTTGTTTCTGCTCAATGTGTGTCTGGCCATATTGCCTGTAACGTGTGTAAGAAGCTCCCTCGAATTTCCCCTTTACCCCGCGAACCAAGTTCTAAATGTTACACAAGCAGTGCCTCGGTCAGCTTCTGACCAGACGGGCGTGGAGGGAGACAAGCGTCTCCTTTTAAATCACCCCCCCCTTAGCATTTCCGGGTCCCCCCTTCTAAAATGTAAAAAAGTGAGGAGATGTAGGTAAATGCACTGCTGACCCAGCAGCAACCGGCGGTAGAACGTTGGGACGCCAACGGACTCTACTGCCTTCTTGGTCGCGACCTCCGCACTCTGGCACTACCTCATCCCCCCCTCTATGAGTCAATGGTCATGAACTGCTTTGCCTGAGTCACCGGGCTTAGGACAATGTCGGTCTTGCCCCCAGGTGAGGGATTAGGCTCAGACGCTTTACGCCTTCCTCAAGACGTGAGCCAGGTGGAGATCATGCATCACATGATGATCTCTCGACTCCTCCCGCTTCTCCCGCCTCCCGAACTCCCCGTCCCGTCCGTCCCTCCTAAGCACTCCCCCCCCGGCAGAATAGAATAACAATAAAAGGTGCCAGGAACCAGCACGCGGGAGACTCGCTAGGAACACGATCGGACCTCCGGGCTCCCGCTGCTGGCGATCTCCACCAGATGTTATCTCCGCTGCCTTCGCTCGCTCGCTCTTACGCATTTCGGACCAATGGGTCGTATTCCACTACACACAACCAGTTCATTGTGCTTGTTCACAATCCACACTAGTTTTGTTGTAGGGATAGAGAGACAAAAATATCAGGGTGGCTTGGTCATCTATATCATTGTATAGTGGCAAGGAGAATTTTACCACACATCTACAACCCATTTTTTGTAAAGCATATAGAAAATTGGTGGTAAAATAGACTGTGAGTGAAATAGCCATTAGATTGTATCATATCACATAATCAGCTGGTTTGAAGCCTCAATATAGCCTACTGGGGGAAATTTTTTGCAGCCCAAGGTCACCCATTGATATAGACTGTTTTCTACAATTCTCATATTCTATGTCTTACCTCAGTTCATTGCAATTGTGTTGTAGCCTGCTCTAATAGACTTTCTGTGGAGTCATGAACAGTGCTTCAAAAGAGATCAGGCTCCACAAAAGGAGAAAATACCAGAGGGCTGCTGTATTTTATGGCATGTCACATTAGTGTCAGCAAAGACAAAAGTATATCATGGAAAGGCAGGCAGATTGTGAAGGGCCTTTGAATCTTTTCAGGCACTGCTAGCTTGTGTCACAGCACAGCCTGCAAGCACAGTCAAGGGGCCGATATGAGATTTTTCCTCACTAATCGGTGTCAATGGGTGCTTTTAGATTTCACTAGTATTTACATTTTAAATATGTATTTAACTGTACACTCTATGTCTGTAAGTTTTTTCACAATCAATCCAAAAGACTGGAATTAAGATAGAACACTATTTTCTAGAAAGAAAGGTACCAAAACCTGAGTCTAGATTGAATAAACAAATGGATTTGCAGTAGTTACTTAGGCCCGCTTTCCAAGACGCGTTACGCCATGCGCCTCATACCACGCTTAAGAGCCTTCCAGCCGGTGTAGCGCGAAGTTTCTCCGCTCAAGACGCTAAGTGCGCGAAAGCAGGCCAAGCAGAGGCCTTCTACAGTGAGAGTAAGCGGCTCTGCATCGGAGTCGCCTTCTTCGCTTTGACTCACGCTGAAATTGCCTGCCGCTTGTTGGTCAGAGCCAGTTCGCCAGGCCTCGGCCGACGCTGCCCTCCACTCCCCTGGAGGTCGGAGGACAGTAGTATGGGCTTCCACGGCCAGCAGGCTTACTTCCATGGAGACATCGAAGTGGGCGGAGAAGGGAGACAGCTGCCCTTCCGGGCGTTGTTCGTGACCAAGGCCACCGGAAGACACTTCTCTCTCTGCACAACAACCTTTTTTAAGTTGTTTAGGGCGCACCTTCGATCGCCTCTGGGGAGCTGTGAATCAGGTTTACGGCTGCTGCGCTTGCATTAAGCCGCTGTTTCGAGAACGGGCGCGCTTCCAGCGGCGGCAAGCCTTAACGTACTTTCAAGGTCAGTTGCTTTGGGCCGTATGGAACGGCGGCTTAGTGCTTGTAGGGAGAGAAATTCACTTCCAGCAAGATCAGAAGAACAGGGGTGTCTTTAAGGTACTGCTACACAATTATTAATCCTGATATTCAAAATGAATTTAGAATATAAACATTCCAGCAAACACAGTACTAGCTTTTTTGTCATTTTAATTGTGCAATCCTATGCAGAAGACTCCATTCTAAGCCCATTGATTTCAAGGGTGTACAGGATTGCACTAGAAATGAACTAATTAAAATCCAGTAATTCCGTAACCACTCTACCATTAAAAGGTGCTGATATAAAACTAAACAGATAGAATGAGGTACTTTGATGATTAAAAAGGCATTTGTCACAAATGGCAAACTTGATCCTACGAGAAATGGCTCCTCTTGAGCTTGATTTTGGGAGGTCTCTAAACCAGGGATGCTTAGGGCTGTCATGCTATAACGCTTGACAGAAAAGTGGGATGGCCATCCTCTTCCACTGAGCACACAGTTAGGGAGATAGGGAACACCCACCTAGTCAGCTAGTTCAGTCAAATCAACTCTGGCGATCAATGGGGTGATAGATGTTGCAGCTTGATTGCACTCACATTCATGCAAACTTACAATACCCTCAGTGTTAGCAAGTATGACTTCTAAGGCGTTTCTAATTCACTGAAAAATGGAATACAAAGGGAATCAACAATGTTTGTGTTTTGTTGTCATTAATACAGCTGGAGAATGACAGAATCTATAGCTAATTCTCAAATGGCCCCATCTAGATACTTAAATCCAGAAAATAGGGCCATGAACAGATGACTGATCTTTTTGCAAATTTGAAAAAGCCCCATGGCTGCAGAAAAAATTGAAATCCCAAAAAACAAAAACCCCAACCCAACAACCCCTCTCCCCCAAATAATAGTAGCAGCACCTGTAGCTTTCAGTAGCTGTCACTAGGCAACCACAACAATTCTGCCAGTCTTCAAAGTCTGGCTCCTTTGTCAGTAAAGGACAGAGGACGGGGCAGCGACTTTTCCAGGGATGTTTAGCCTTACAAGGCGGACTCATTGGGGTCAGGCATGACAGAAAACCCAGAGGAAGTTCATACCACACTACTTGCATGACATGTCTAGCAGCCATTCTATGAGAATAAGAGTGGGATAGGGATTAGTGTTTCAGACTAGAACCAGGTTCAAATCCCCACTCTGCCATGGTGCTCACAGTGTAACCATAGGATCATCACACACACTTGTTCTGACCTACCTTATTGTATATCCAATCATTAACCAGTCTAGCCCACAGGAGGACATCATGCAATTTGGCTAAACTTTTCCTAAGGAGAAGGAAGTATGAAAGGGGGATGAACTGTGAGGGCTACCAGAGAAGGGAAAGATGAAATAGTGAGAAAGGGGGAGACAGGTGAAAATGAAATGCTCTGTCCATTAAAGTCCTTGCAGGTACTTTGTAATAATATACTCTGCAACTAGATTTACTATAGACATGTTAAAGCTGCTATTATGTTCTTGAAAATGGATGGTATAATGGTAGTATTTTATTCCTGGTTAACTCAATTAAATAATTGTACATTTTCATGAATATGTCTGAATTTTTTTAATGGAGCAATACTGAAATTTAAAAGTGTAATCTTAGCCACAGTGCTCTATAGCAGAGGTTCTCAACCTTCCTAATGCCGCAACCCTTTAATACAGTTCCTCATGTTGTGGTGACCCCCAACCCTAATATTTATCCATTTTACAGATGGAGAACACTGATGCAGAGAGTCTTAGGTGACCCCTGTGAAAGGGTCATTCAACCCCCAAAGGGGTCGCAACCCACAGTTGAGGACCACTGCTCTATAGCCTGTAAGCTTTCACTTCTTTTACATGCTTTTGATTTCTCTTTCCTTTTGATATAAAATAGTTCTGGTTTTTAGGGTTTCAGCTTTCTATCATGATCTGTAGTCTGTTATGGGCATAACATCTGTCATGATTCTGACGCTGAGGACCAAACTAGACATTATGGCAGCCACGGGTTAAACTGATAGCCACTGCTGCCATTTCAGGGAAGAATTTGTGAGCCCACAAAGCAGGCAGACCAGGCGATCTTGTTTTCCCCAAGCCTTTTAAATTACCTAACAGGTCCCCAACAGTGTGTGTGTGTGTGGGGGGGGGGCCTTGAAATTTTTTTTACGTGATCAAAGTCTTCCCTAAAATGCCAGTGTGATTGCAACGGGAACAAAACCCATGGACTCGGTGGGCAACATCTACTTTATTTAGCCCAGTGGAGTGGGGAGACCTGTAGGCCTCAAGACAGCTTTCACTGACATGCGAGTCTCAGGCTGTGCTGCAAATTTTCCTGCAGGTCTACATTTTCCAGGCATCTTCTAAAGTTCAGGATTGGAATGGGGAAAATGACAGTATAAACAGGACCCAATACTGGTGAGGAGGAAGCATCTTGAGATAGGGCATAGAAGAGTCTGCACAGGGTGAGAAGGTGTTCACTCCGTGAAGCTGGGCAACAGGAAGGCTGCTTTTGGAGTCAGACAGTGTAAAATCTCAGGTGCGTACAGGGCTTCTTCCTATGCTGTCTTTTGGTTAGCCACATGCAAAGTTTGAACTGAGGATCTCATGTATGCCTGTAATGTTCCACCATGCTATGCCTTTCTGTGCAATTTTTTTCTGCCTTTGGATGTTTTATTGGTTTTGCATACTCATAAATCCAAATGGAAGGACTCCAAATTTATCTGTTTACTTCTAGGAAAATGTATAATGCGATCCTTCTCAGCAGAGGCAGAAGCAAGGGGAAATCTATGCCAGGGCGCATTAATTAACGCTTGTGTGTCCAGCGCTATGGCGTCAGCTTCTCCACCATTGCCATCCATTTCGGGGTATCGCGACCCCTTGCACCCTATGGGCACTATGCCACTGCTCTCGAGTCCTGCTGAAAGCATTTTAGAAGTAAAAATGATACTGTAAAACAATAAAACATTACAATAATCAATATAAATTATTAATAAATATAAGTAAATCAAGATAACATAAATTATATGTTCCTTTATTATTGTTTTGTGCTCAGGACTAGAGGAATGTTCTTCAGTATAATGTATATCCTTGCCTCCTCTATCTCTTTTGGCCCTGATTCACTTGATGCTGATGCAAAAAAGAGCTTTGCCTTATTTTTGCTTCCCCTTTGGTGAGGTTTACAATCCTTCCCTCCCACTTCCCGTATTAATGCTTTCCCCTGATGCGCTATTGTGGAGGTGGAAGGAATGCTACCTGTGTGTGAGGCTGGATATTCTAACGAAGACACCATGGGATGTCTTGTAAGACTTACATCTTACAAAAAAGATATGGAAATCTTTCTGTGAACTGTTTTGAATGGCTATATTTCCTTGAATGGCTATATCTCCTCTCAGGAAGGAATGTTTACTGAAGGGGGTTTGAATTCCCTACCAGCAGAGATTCCAGGACTGTGGAAGTTATAGGATTCTTACTAGGCACATTGCAGTTCTCCATAGAGTGGTGTGCAATGGTGGGATTCAGCAGGTTTGCACCACTTCAGCAGAATCGGTTGTTAAAATGATGCTTGTAAACAACTAGTTGTAAAACTGTTTGAATCTCACCACTGGAACCGGTTGTTAAATTATTTGAATCCCACCACTGGTGGCGTGTGCTATGTTGCCTTTGTTCACTCCCTTGTTCTGTGGGTAGACAAGGTAATGTTGGGAAGGTGTGTTGAAACTGCTATGCATTGGTTGACTGCTTTCATGTCTTGATTGTCCTGGAGGCATCATCAGCATGCAATTCGTGATTGGTGGGTGTTGCCAGTGTTGCTATGGATGTCAGTTCAGTAGCTGTGTTCTTAACTCTGGAGCTGGGTCTTTCCGGCATTTCTTTTTCCTGCTCAGATAACACAGGATGCCATATTAACACCAAGGGGATTAGGATTGGGCTATTATATTTTCTTTTTATATCTATATGTCTATATTTAACTGTTATAACATGTGCTCAATCCATTTTGGAATTAACATCTGGCCCTCCCGGTAATGAGGCAACTCTGCTCTTTTCCTAATTCTAACCTTGTAGCTGCCAAGATGAAAAGAACTGTGACAAAACAGCTATAGATGTTAATTTGTTGGCTGTGACTTTTTGATGAATGAAATCTTTCTGGAAGCTCCATATTCTTGTTATCTGTTTGTGTGAAATAAGAGGTATGAACTGGAGAGAAGGTGGCTAATGGTTTTAGAATCAATTTCGTAACTACGATTGGGGTTTCCACCTCATAAAATTTAATAGAAACAATGGGGGATGCCTCATTAGAAGCCTTTGCAACTTCATGAATGCATTTGCAGATCTCAATCCAGGGGAGTGATGAGTTAGGAGATACAGCCAAGAATAGGTTTTTAGACTTCCTGTGTTTTAAGTTGAAACAATTTGCTACTCTTTTTGTTATGCAATGTAATTAGAAACTGTTTTAGAATATAGAAAACAAAAGTGGTCTCCTTGGAATGCTGTCAGCACTTCAAAATAAGATATTCTTATTTATGTTCTCATATATGTGCTATAAAGTCCCAATTTTTCCTGACTGAGCAAAGCAATCTAAGGCTTGAACAAAATATACCTTGTGTCAGCTATTTATACTCATTTATTTTGATAGAATGCTGCAGTGCTATATCATTATATTGTCCACCATCTCTGAATTACTGCAGGTGAAATAATTAACAACATGAAAATGTTCACCTACAAACTAAACTACTTATTGCTTAAATCCTTTCAGATTGTGAATTATAGGATAGTTCATGTGGTTTGAAGGACAGGGAACCTTACTTTTGTCTAATTGGCCATTAACTCTCTTATTGAAGACCTGTTTCCTTTGGGTCAATGACAGTGTCTTACTTTTTTGCCACAGTATTTCTGCTACATAAGATAGTAAATATAAAAAATTTGAAGCAATTTAGTTACCTCCAGCTCCAGGGTCTATCTCCTGGCTGATTTCATTCTGCTACTGTTATAGACTGTGCTGATGAGGTACATCTTGCATCCATTCTCTTACTTGTGTGTGTAAAATGGTCCTGATAAACTTATACTTCCATGTATCTGACAAATGCTCCCTTATTTAAGAAATATTATGCTGGAATAAACCATAAAGTCTTTAAGGTACCACACTGGGCTCTTGTATTATTCTGCTGCTACAAAATAACATGACTACCATCTGGAATTATATGGGGAATATTTCCCAATTTTCCTGTCTTAAAAGTTGAGAACACTGATCCTGCAGGTTCTTCCCCTTCCAAGTATTTTAAATTCAAACAAGAAACGTCTGCAGTACAGAGGTTTAAAATTGTTTGTGCAAAGTGTGAGGAGACTCTACTACAAATCCCATTCAAAGGTTTCCAGCTGGTTTTGAGTCTATGTGCTCTGTTCTGAACATGCTTGACAGGAGTTCCTGCCTTCTAAAACAAACCTGAGAAATGAAGGGTGAAAGAACAGTGAAATGTTGGCTATGTAAAACTGACATTTGTCAGAGCTGAAAGCGAAGTAACATAGACCTAAATAGACAGTCTAAAGAGAGGCTTGCTCAGACTGAAAACCACAACAGAAAAGGGTTTTGTGTTACAGTCTTTCTGGATCCAGTTGTAAAATGTAGCTGACATGTATTTTTGATAGTGCTTGTTTCTTTTGAAGCAAGTCCATCTTAATTCAATGAGATTTTTAAGCTGGTTCATTATCTATAGGATTGTATTCAGAGGCAGGTAGTTAAAAGTTACTGATGCAGCAAAGCTTATTGAATTAGAATCTTGTTGGTCAATCAGTAACCTCAATCCAGTCATATTTAATAGTTTAAAGTCCTGTTGATAGTTACTTCCAGAAGCATAGCTGTGTTGGTCTGTTGCAGCCAAAATGCCAAGAATCTTTATGGTACCACAAATACTAAAAAACTTATTTTGGCATATGCTTTCATAAGCCAGAGTCCACTTCATCAGACACTTCAAATGCTACATTCACTTTGTATTATATTCAGATTTATGCTCAGGGCTGGGGGAAAACTATTGCAAATGGGCCAGATAGGCTTTAATGCTTCTGCCGCAACGGCCCGTCATTGGCTGCAGAACTTCCATACGCCGGCAAGAATTCTGCCGGCGCAGAGGCGGAGGGCTCGCTCAGCATGCAAGCATGCGGATGGCTCCTCTGGAGAGGAAGTCCGACAGGTAGATCGGCAGGCGGCTCCGCCGCGTATGGAGTTTTCCCGTTCACGATTCACCAGAAGCCTGGTGCCAGCCTGTTGTTGCCGGCCTTCGCTTTCATGCTGCCTCCCACCTCCAGGGGTCTGGAGGACAGCGTATGGGCTCGGACGGCCAGCAGGTCAATTTCCACGGGGACACGGTGAGCGTGGAGCGGAGAAACAGCTCGCGTTCCCGGCGCCAGCCGTTCTCGCGACCGCTACCATTGAACTTCAGCTGTTGAGGGACAACAACGCTTTTAAAGGGCAGTTTTCAGAGGCGGCTTGAAGTCGCAGCTCTTCTGGCGCCTAGAGGGGAGCTGCCAGCGTCGAATGCGGTCTCCTGGGACGGGCGCTTATCCCGGCCTCCCAGAGGCGCCGGTCACATTACGGGGTCAAGGAAAGCGGCCATAGTTTCCTAGGATAGAGATCTTAGCACTGGGAAGACATTAATTATAGAGAAGTAGATATTAAAATAACTACTCACCTTGATTTGGAAGTGTCCAGTGCTCTATATTGGATTGAGATTCATTCATTTTTTGCAACATCAATATTTGCCTTCTTTTCTGCTGCCTAGATTTAACTATGAACACCTTCTTCTTGTGACACAATTGTTTTTGTTGCTTAGAATTGTTCATAGAGGAGTGAGAGTTTGCTTTTGTTGAAATTAATATCTAAGCTAATTGGTCTCATTTGTTGTACGAGAACTGCTCAAGTTACTACAGACTGATCTTCATAAAAGAAACCTATACAAAAAATATAAGCTTTGTGGGTTTCAAGCTGTCCATCAGAGAGCATATCTACTCTAAAGAAAAGATATTTTTGGTTGTATAGAATCAAGCCTTTTTAAAAACCATATTCTCTCAGGCTAGAGGCTTTCAGAATCTGGCTTACAGTGTGATTAGTACATGAAAAACGACAGCTTGTCCCCAGTATTGTCATGGTTCTGATTAATGTCCTAAACAACTGGTTTTGCTATTGTAGTATGATTTTATGTACCCTCGTAAGTGGTAATGGAGGGAGAACAGTAAGAAAATGTGGATGAAGCAAAGCATTATGTATGAAAGTCATTCCGAGGCTGTACACTGGCATACAAAAGGGTCAAAATTCTTCCCATCTTTCTGCACTACTGACTAATATTTGTGACATTACTAAAAACCAAAGTAGGTCTGACTCAAGAGATCCACATTTATTTATTCACATGTTCACCCAACCATAGGCAAAGCATGGAGATTCTATCTATGCTATATAAGACATTAGAACATGTGGGTAGGAGTCCCTATATCTTGCCTCTCCTCTCCTGACTTTTCTGTAATTTGTTGTTTGAATGTTTTGTCTCTGAGCCTGGCCTTCATACCAGAAGTGAGCAGGGCTAAAAGCAGTAGAGAACATTGAGCCAAGGTAAAAAGGGGATGGGAAGGAGGCGGCTTAATTTCATTCAATCATGCTCTCTATTTTCTCTTTTAAAACAGTCATATGCAACTTGCTTTCGATGTGCAAGGGCAAACACATGAGACATGTGGCTCTCCCCTTCAGTGTCAAGCTCAAACTTTAACACAACTAATAATTTATTATGCAGCCATACCAATCTATGACATCTTTTCTCATTCATCACTATATGTTCATCTACCATAAGTCTTTTCCACTTATTACCTTGCATTTTAACCAAAAAAGGAAGCAAAACACCCAGCACTATAATTGGATGAGCTAGTCCAATTTATTTATATAAAGGGTAAGAAAATGAATTAAAACTTGTTTAATTACAGATGGAAAATATTACAAAGCCATCGTTAAGTAACACATAGAAACCAAACAGGCCTCTAGATCACATTAGGTAAATCCTACATGCTGTGGGACTTCACCCTGCATCTCTGGCACAGTGCCATAGGAAGTACTTAAAAGTTAACATCATGACAAAAGGACATGAAACTGATGGATCTGATAAAAAACAAATATCTTAAGGAGTAAATGAAGTATTTCATGAATATATAAAATAACGACAATAAAAATTAACCTCCTTCCTAAAGTTTCTATGCATATTTTAAACAATTCCCATTAAAACAAAGGGAGAAAGTTGCAAAATATATTTGAAAAAAATTTGGTGGGCAAAAATGTGGGTAAAAATGTCAGATTCAAATCCACACATACACCAAGCTAGGGATGAAGGACAACTGAGCTTCCTTTATTCCAGATTACATTGGGAAATTGTTTACCTCCAAGCAATGCTGTATTGTATGTAAAACCCAATGAAACCAACATAATTTACCTGAACACATAACTAATTGGAAAGCATTCATTGGAAGAATGAATATGAGAAACTTAACATAACAGGCCCTGCATAAATAATACATATGCTTTAAACACAATTGAGGTCTGAGAAAAACAGAGACAATATTTTATAGTTCCGGAACTCCCATTCAATATTCACCCAGATGGCAGAGTCATCCTGAGGGCCACCTACCATGGGTGGGACCTGCCAGTAATGCATCTGTGGCGGTGCTATGCAGTTCTGCTTCCCAAAATGGTTTGGTTAGGACGGTGAATGGCAGGAAAACGCTTTGCAGGTTGGCACCCGGTAGAAGACCTGGCCCTGATCCATGAAGAGTTGTGGTAGTGCATAGGGGGAGAGGCAGTCCTGCAAATAAGATGGGCAAGGGCCATGAAAGGTTCTCTATATAACAGCCAGTACCTTAAATTGAGCCTGGTACCTGATGTTATACATGCTTCAATGAGCTCTTGACAATATCTGAGCTTCTGAATTGATTTTGAGAGAAAGCCAATGTGCAGTGCATTACAGTAGTCTAGTCTGGATATCACTGTGGTGTGGATCAATATGGCTAGATCAGTCATAACGAAAAAAGGGACCATCATTCGGACTAGAGATTGAAAAGCATAGATGAATGAATTGTGCCCTATGGAGCATCACAGGTGAAGTTCCACATTGATGTGTACTCTCAATTACTTTTTTCAGAAAGGGCAAGTTAGAGACCAGGTAATAAGTGACCACATCATTTTTCTGTAGGGATTTTTTAAAAGTAGCAGATGAATGGATGAGGGAAGGCGCCCTGAGTTAGTAACTGGTATATAAAAGATGAAAAAGATTTGCTGTTATAGTCCTTACATGATTTTAATAGCCAGAATATGAAAGGATCCAGGGTACAAATAGTGTCTTTCACAGATCCCAGGATCTTGCCCACATCCTTAATGGAAATTGGGTCAAAATGGTCCATGAATAGCCCAAGCCCAGTTGTTTTCTTTTCTAGAACCTATCGACCTGTTCAAATGCTCAGGGAATATTCCCTATCAGTTCCTACCAGTGGGCCAATTGGCCATGCTGACAGAGGCTGATGGGAATTGTACTTCCTGAACATCTGGAGAGCCGCAGGTTCCCTACCCCTGTTCTAGTGTGCCTCTGCATTTCTTAGAAGCTAAGCATGGTCAGCTGTGATTAGTATTTGGGTAGGAGACCACCAAGGAACATCAGGATCACTATGCAGAGGAAGGCAATGGCAAACCACCAATTTTAGTTAGTCTCTTGTCTTGAAAAACCTACTGCGTCTCCATAAGTTAGCTGTGACTTGATGGCATGATTATAACTGACATCCAAATCAAAGTGTATTCTTGATAATTTCTCAGCAAAAAACATGGCAGATGCTTCACAGCCAACTGTTCCTGGGACATTAGAGGCTCAGATTTAGGCATCAGCAGTTGCTGAACTACCTTGGACAACTGCAATGAATGTGAACTAGCAGATACCATAATAGTAGAGAAGTAACCTTTCTTTGCCGCTGCCACATCATAGGTCTTATGGTGAAGTAACTCCATGGCAAGATCTTTCACATTCAATCAGAGTTCTCCACCCGCAACATTTTAGACATCCCACAGCTCTCTTCATATCATGCACCTCTGTGGTAAACCAGGGGGTTGGATTTTGTCCCACTGGTGGAAGAGTGCATTTCCACTGCAGCCTCAACAGAACATGCGTTTGGAATCCTAAAATCCCTCTAAGCATTCTGGAATCCAGTAGGATTCATGAACTTCTGTGGGCAGACCATGTTAATCGGTCTTTCTCTCATATGCAGTGGTGGGGTTATTATCTACCATGGCTTTAAGTAGGCCATGGTCAGACCATATTTCAAGTTGAATCTCTAACCCCGAAACCAGGCCTTCTCTCAGTTGTTCAGTGCAACATATAAATCCAGTATGTGACCTCTTTCATGTGTTGGATCATCACAATTTAGTAAAAGCCCAAGCCAGTCAAAGAGAGTATAAATTCAATGTTGGCATGTTGAGGTAAATTACAGAAGGGGAGTTTAGGCAGAGGAGGGACTTCATTTGGGGTATAATGCCAAAGAGCGAACTCTCCAAAGCAGCATCTTTGTCCAGAAGAACTGATCTCTGTTGTCTGGAAATCAGTTGTAATTTTGGGAGATTTCCCCACCCCACCTGAAGATTGGCAACAATAGCACTGAGGGTCAAACTAGACATGAAAACATTCCCATGTATTTCATGGAAATGCTGCAGTCCTTTTAAAGTGATTTAAAACTGGCACAAGGGCCTGCAGTGCAACAAACCAAGGCACTCTTGTTTTAACCTCATCTACTGTGCCTTTATCAAGTGCTGAAAACAGCCAGGCAGTATTTCAGCTGGGGATGCCAACCTCCAGGTTGCACTTGAGGATCCCAGAATTACAACTCAATTCCAGACTGCATAGATTAGTCCCCCTGGAGAAAATGGATGTTTTGGAGGACAGACAGTATGGACTGTACCAAACTAAGATCCCTATTTCCCCCCATATCTCAGGAGTTTCCCAACCTGGAGCTGGCAGCCCCACTACCTTGTTTCCCACCAGCGGTAAGGGGGCACCTGGCAACCCTAAACTTTCAACCCTGAAAAGGGCAACTATGGAGGAAAAAAGACCCCCTACAGGCCACCAGGAACTCACAACATTTTAAAATCATTTTTAAATGGTAGCGATGCCCCCATGGTGGACACAAACATGCTCATCACATCTTGTATAGCCTTGAGTACTGCTAAAAGATAGCAATTTCAGCCAGGAGCAAGATGGAAGAATCACTTCAAGTCAGTGGGCACAACTAGAATCCCTCGGCTAAGCAAATCAGCAAATGGAGACCTAGAAAATTAGCAGGCTTTTACCATGCATAGATGTGGGTGAGCAGTAATTCTGCCTGTATTGTGTGTTTGTTTTTTGACAATTTTATGTAGTTAATTTGTATCCCACTGTTCCAAGGATTACAGCAGTTTAGGCTATCATAGAATAAATATATAACTAACACCTCCATAAACACACACAAAAAACCAGACCCATGAGAAAAATACATTGGGAAGAGAAAGGAAAATGATTCTTATTTATCCTTTTTTGGGGGAGGGGGGTGTTGGCGACTAGCCCAACATGTTTTGTACATTACAGGGACTTCCACTCCAGAAGGTATGGGCAGGAGGGTAAAGTCCAGTGGCATCTTAAAAACTAACATGTACAAGTATGAGTCACAGCTAAGTTCACTTCAAATAGACATGTCAAGGGAAAATTGTACTGCAAAATCTTTAAAGAAGCAGCCATGACTTGTGAATTAGAACATAAGTCTTTCATGTGTAAACTGGTAACATAAGGGAAAAACGAGGAGTGAAGTTGAAAGCATATTGAAAGGAGTGGATGTTAGTCCCATCATGAATCAAGCAACTACACAGTCTGGATGGTAAAGGAGAGAAGAGGTTCTAAGCTGCTAAACGAATAAGCTCGAAAATAACAACTTTAGAGTGAAATCCTTTGAAGACTTACACCAGTCGAAACCCATTGAAATTAATGCGTTCAGACGGAAGTAAATCTGTTGGGAGTGCACTGCTTATGAATAAGTTACCGTATTGCAGCCCACTTTATTAGCTTCAGTGGGCGAATGTAAAGATATTTAAGAACTCCTCTTGCAGTGCCACCAGAAATCAACTCAAGTCCAACAGCGACCAAAGCGAACGACAACAGTCACAAAGTAGTCCGTTTCAGACAGCCACAGCATCCGAAACACCACCAACTCACACGCGCACCCTCCAAACCAGGACGGCAAATGCAGCCTACCAAAAAGAAAAGATATCGGATAGCCAAAAGCGGAACATTTTTCCTTTCCTCCCAGCACGTTCCAGAACCCTTCGACGCGTGTTCTATCAGTCACGTGGTTTGCTGGCACCTTCCTATAATCCCTCTTTCGGACGGTCACCTTTTGACCATTTTCAGCGCTACTTTCCCTCATATATCGCGATAATTCCGCCAGCTGGGCTTAGAGTCAGCGCTCAGAGACATGCTGTACCGGGGACAGTCTCAATCGTTTTCGTACAGCACTTCCGGTTGCGGTTTATAGCGGTCCTATATATGGCTGTTAAGAGTGGTTATATACTCTAATTTCAAATCTCAAGTATTGCAAAGCTGAAGCTTCCTTCTGTTACATTGCTTTGCCATCGTCGTGCCCTCTATCCAAAAATGCAGAAAAAGGAATTAGATAAACCAGATGCAGAATTCTTTTGTAAGATTACTGAGTCCCATAACAGGCATAAGCAGAGATGTTGGTGATAGATCAGCTAAATTAGTATCACTTTAGAGAGAAATAAAATGTCCAGGATATAAGCATTTGAGAGTAAATGCTCCATTCATCACATAGCAGGCTTCTGAAAAAGGAAGCTTGGACTCCTTCAACTTTCTGGGTACATGAGGCAAAGCTTTTTTAAGCACTGCAATGAAAGGAGTCTCTGACGCTTCCTTGGTTGCACGTTTCCTGTTTCTATATTCCACCCACCACTCCCCCGCATATGGAGAAATCCTGGAGGTTCAGCCGCGGCCCGGAAGTGACGGTAGTGCCTAGGGCTTGGCAGTTTTAATGTCTCTTGCGGAGTGGGAAGGGAGGTGCCTGTCACCCTTAGTCCCGCCTTCCGTTCAGCCGGCTAGGCCGTGGTCCCTTGCTAAGCGCCTCCCTGCCGAATCCCGGAAGAGCTTCCCAGCCGTGCCTTGCGCGCCGACCCGCCCCTTCTCTCCGCCCCCTCCCTTAGCCTGGCGCAGACGGGAAGGGGGAGCCCCCCTCCTCTCCACGAAGCGAGGGGGCCTGGCCGCCCCCCTTCCCTCTCTCCTGCATTGGAGGGTTGAGCAGGAGGGGGGTGCGAGATGCTCGTAATGGAAGCGGGCCCCCCGCGACCGGTGAGACCTGGAGGGGGACGATTCCTGGGCGGTCATAAAGGGCAAGTGGGGGGAGTTGGGGGGGGGGGCTGCATACCAAACAGCAGGAAGAGATGGGGGGACTCTGAAGGGTGCGCCAGGAGTTGAATTATGCCCCTTCGTCAAAGGTTGCCCTGATGGGAAGTGTCAGTAAGGATAATCTTGCCTTTGTTGTCCCAACTTTTTTTGTAGTGAATGAGAAAAAAATCAGTATTAGTAGACTATATTATACGTCGAAGTGTTACTATTCGTAAACCTTATGACGGCGTTGGTTGGTTTCGAAGATCAGCTCAGAATAGCGGTGATCCACTTTCTCAGAGGCCTGTGTGTGAAGCTCATTAGGGAGTCTTCTTGGCCTTGTGTGGCACTGTCCCCCCCTCCCCCCCCGCCGCCACACCTCTCTTACATAGATTTTTTTAAAACGATCCCTGAAAATTCAGATATTTTCCATGGGTGTTGAGTAAACCAGCAGCTAGGTAACATTCAAAAGGGTGTGTTGTGTGAAAGTGTTTTCTCTACACCTACATGTGCAGCCAAACTTTCGTCTGTTTTGGAGGCTTCTTTTGGGTTGCTTAGATATGCCACACCTGTGCATACATTTACATGACAGGGATAGTGGGTAGTGTCACAATTATTGTCTTGTTCTTACTGTGAAGCATTGCATGTGTAATAGCTGCTGCCTTTCTTGGCTTGTTTCTTCAGCATGTTGACTGCAGTATGATGCTGCTGCTTTTGATTTTGGCAGCTCTGGAAATAAGAGCTTCAGTAGTAGCAGCAAAGCCTTGGCAGTGGAGAGGAATTTTCTCCCAGTGCTGGTTTCTGGGATTGTTTTAATCATGAAGTTTATGCATTTCAGAGAAAGTCTGTTCCAAAAATGGCAGAGAAAGGTCTTTGCATATGATTTCTTTCAAGTGTTCTTATTGCCATATTAATGCTAATGTAAATTCAGTCCTACTATTGGCATGTTTCATTGTCTTCTAGTTAATGGGAACCTGGGTAACCTTGCTGTGGAAGGAACATGTTTTTCACCCTGTCGAAAAGATCACAAAATGTTATTGGGGGCATCACAGGAAGAGTTGTGTCATCTTTAGTGTTTGCTGTTTTACTTAATACGGGTTATTATTTTATTTTGTTTTTTGGCTAATGCATATAAGCCCATAAAAGTATCGCTGTACAAAAACTTCTAGTAACCTGCTTGCTCTTGCATGCCAGTGTTGGGCATCTGTGATAGAAAAGAAGAAAAGCCAACTATAGTAACCCTGAAGTGCTTCTCATGCTACAAGTGACTGAGAGAGGCAATTGTGTTAAAGGACTGGCCCATTGCGATGATACAGTGGGCTAATATTTGACATAGAGAATTAAAATAATTGTTTCATCAATTCACACAAAGTAAGGGTAGCATGTGTTTTAACAACTTTATTGTCATACATGTAACTTGTTAATGTTTACCACTGTGGTGAGCTTTGTACAGTTTTTTTCGATGTGTGAACATTTGAAATATATGAGTAATTTTATTGTAGCTTTTTAAAAATATAGATATTATTCATAGTCTGCCTTTCTGCCTTGGACTCACAGCAGAGTACACAGAGTAAATCAGTATATACAACAGTGTAATAGGATTAGGCCTGTAGAAACAACCAGAAATCTAAAATCAGAACTGAATCAAATTATAAGTATTGACGGCGGCGGCAGAGCTGCTGGAGATCCCTGGCCCTGCGATGGTGCGGCTGGCCTTGACCCGGGCCAGGGCCTTCACGGCCCTGGCCCCTGCCTGGTGGAATGCTCTTCCTCCAGCTGTCCGGGCCCTGCGGGACCTTGGTGAGTTCCGCAGGGCCTGTAAGACTGAGCTATTCCACCGGGCCTATGGGGGGGCTGGCCGCGGTTTTATTACCCCCCACTGAAGCTGCCGCTTCTATCTGGTCGGCCCTGGTTTCCATCTTGGGGTCTCGGACTCTATCCCTCCCTCCTGGCCTGTAGATCGGGCGCTTTGATCTTTGATGTTTGATGTTTTAACTGATAGGTAATTGAAACTGTTTTAAGTTTTAAAGTTTTAAGTTAAGTTTTAATGAATTAAGCTGCACTCTTGTAATTGATATTTTCTGTTTCTTGTCGTTGAATGTGCAGCCATTCTGTGAGCCGCCTCGAGCCCTTTGGGGGTGAGGCGGCTTATAAATCTCATAATTAATAAATAAATAAATAAATAAATTTATTTATTGAATTATGCAAAATTCCATATTAGGATGCTAGTTTCAGCATCCTTTACTCAGTAATAAAGACCACAGAACCTAATAACTTATCCAGGTAACTTTGTGGCTCATAGTAATATTGCCCATGTGGAAAAGCCCTCTTGAAACATTCAACTTCGCATAGCTAACAGAAACCAGCGGAGTAGGAGCTCCTCAAATAGACCATTCCACAAGATGGGGGCCATAGCAGAATAGGCATGTGTACAGGGAATTGCTGATTTTGCCCATTTGTAACTTGGCACATACAGAAGACCATATCAGATAAGCAAAGCTGTTGAAGCTTGTATAACTCCTGGATAATGAAGCTGTCATGTTTTGCATTACTGAGGCCTGGATGGAAAAGAGAGCTATTTTGAATGTTTGCACCTGGTGTTGGGTGCTAGCGCCCTGTAAGGGATTCTGTTGAATCACCCTGTTGCATAATAATCTCATGTGAGTTTACTGTGGGGGCTTCTAGATTGATGTAAGGGAATCCCAGACTTTAAGTTCTCAGACACTTCAGTTATCTGTGTTGAGGCAACACCATTCGTAATTTCCCAGAATGTCATGTTTTCCAGGAAGCCCAGGTTTTCCCAAAATATCTTCAGCCTTACACCAGATAGGTTCTTTGGTGATCCGAAGGAATGGTGATTTGGGTCTGGGAAATATTTAACTTAATCATAGACAGATATGTACCCGGAGAGGTGCAGCTTTTGTGGGCTGGCTGAGATCAGTAGTACATTTAGTCCAGATTTCTGTTTCACACAACAGTGGACCAGTTGACCTAGAGTGCCGAACAAACAGAACATAGAGACGGAGGCCTTCCATGATGCTCTCTCCTCCCATTGGTTTTCAAAGTTTTGCTGCCTTTGTAAATGGAGATTGCCTTCAGTTACCATTGTGACTAGACTAGCCAGTGATGGACCTCTTCTGCATGAACCTGGCTAAGTTCCATTTGAAACTATTTGTGCTTGTGGCTATCATTATGTCTACTGGCAGTGAATTCCACAATTTAATTATTTGTTGAGTAAATAAGTGTTTCCTTATGGTTGTCCTGAACCTATTGCCCATCAAATTTGTTGCATTCCTCTTAGTTCTAGTATTATGAGAGAGGAAGAAAAAAATCTCTCCTTGGTCTCCCATGCATAATTTTATAAATCTTTATCATGTTTGTCTTTGCCATCATTTTTTTAGACTGAAAAGTTCCTGGCTTGCTTGTAAAAAGATGCTCCAGTCCTTTCTTATCTTGGTTGCTTTTTTCTGTACTGTTTCCAGCACTTCAATATCCTTTTTGAATATTCTCAAGTAATGTAGAACTAGCCAATTTTTGATCAATCCGTACATATCCTTCTTGGGGCAAGATGATCAAGGTCAGAGGACCAGAGCAACTCTTGGTATTCCTGAATTATACATAATACCTTAGCCCTATTCAGTCTGACTTTGGGCCTGCTTGTATAGCTGATTAGACTTCATTATCAGTATTTCTTATAAATAAAAAGTTATTCCTTGCTGATTTTATTAGCAGTCTCTGATCTGGTTGATCATGCCATTCATAACAGTTTAGAAAAACTGTTCATTTTTATTCGTTTAGAAATCTTGCTGCTTGTGGCCTAATGATTGCAGTGTATTCTGTCCAGTAGGACACAAAGTCAGCCTTGGGCACCTTGAACCCTCTCCTCAGGACCCGCTGGAAGAGATTCCACAGGGATTGGTATGGTTACAAATGCTACTTAATGTATATAATGCAAGTAATTGAAGTCACTTGTAGGTTTTTAGTTTGTTATGATTAATATGTTAGTGGGCCTTGACAAACAGACTTGACTCCAATAAAATGAGGGCGTTTTCTTCCATTCTCCCTGAGGTTTGGATAGATCATTTTGCGAAGCTGTTCCAAAAGGAAGAGACCAGTAACATTTATCATCCATCTCCATCATTAGATGATTCCAAATGGCCTCCTGTTACAACTCAGGAAATCATGGATCTAATAACTGAATTGAAACCCCGTAAAGCCTCTGGCCCAGATATAATTTCCCCAGAGATACTGAAGTCGCATATAGAGTGGTGGGCACCCCTTTTGGCCAATCTATTCACCCAAATCAATGACTCAGGCCTCATTCCTAAGCCTTGGCTATCTGCAGTCATTGTACCTATTTATAAAAAAGGTGACCCATCGGATCCTGCCAACTTCCGCCCAATTAGTTTGACATCAGTCATTGGGAAAATATATGCTAAGACACTTCTATCCAAACTACAGGCCTGGACGATTCATCAGCACATCATTGGCCCAGAGCAAATATGAGGAAGCTTCACGAGGGGAAATCCACGTTAGACCATGCTATGCTTCTTATGCATTTGGTTAATAAATACTCCAAAGTCCAAGAAGCAAACTTTATGCTGCCTTCATTGATTTGAAGGCAGCTTTTGACACAGTCTCTAGAGAACGTCTTTGGAATAAATTGGCTATACAAGGAATAGACAATAAACTTCTTTTTCTAATCAGGCAACTTTATACCAACACAAACTGCAGAGTTAAGTGCTCACGTGAAGGTCTCATGACTGATTCTATTTCTACCTTTAAAGGTGTGAGGCAAGGCTGTGTGTTAGCACCAACCCTTTTCAATTTATTTTTGAGTGACCTTCCATCAGCCTTATTGGAAATTAATAACCATGCCCCTAAATTAGGCTCAAGGCATATTCCAATACTTCTATATGCTGATGATACCATCCTTCTATCTCGCTCAAAAGTTGGACTTAGTCGACTGCTGAATAGATGTGGGCAGTACTGTACAGATAACGGACTAGTCATCAATTATCAAAGACCAAGATTTTGATCTTTGCCAAACAATACAAAACATAACTGGGCGATTAATAAAGTGCCAGTGGAGCAGGTTAACCAATACAAATATCTTGGAATTACATTTTCTTATAACCTCTCCTGGTTACCCCACAAAAAAAGCTGCTATTGCAGGTGCTACCATCAGTTATTCTGCCATTGCACGCTTCTTTTATGGAAAGGGCCACTCCCTTGTCCCAGCAGCACTAAAAATCTGTAGGTCTGAGATAGAAGCGCCGTTACTTTATGTAGTACCTCTCTGGGTGCGAGCAGGTGACGACTCCGTGAATGCTGTCCAATCCTAATTTTTCCGTGAAAATTATGGGCCTGCCAAATTGTGTACGATATGCGACCCTCTGTTTAGAACTGGGCCAAAATTCATTAGTTTATAGGGCTTGGTTGAGAGCTTTTAAATTTTGGCTTCGCCTGCATTTCTCGCATGATGAGCACTTTCGCTGATTCACCTACTTTGTCTGATACTCAGGCTAATCCATGGTTCTCTCTGATCGAAAAGAAAGATTGGAATCACTTGGTATATCTCATGGGCTTCGGCTTTTCCCGCTATCTAGTTCAGAATCCACTACAACTTGTTAAAAACAAAAAGAATTGTTGGAAAGCCCGAGATGGATTAATTTATTTAGGGCTGCTATGAAAACTTGTTCACCCTTACATCTTTCAATAACCCTATAGCAGAACAGGATGAAGCTCCCTATTTGTATTTTTTTTGACTAATCCAATGCAGAGAAGAGCCCTCCACGCACTTGCACCAACTTCCAATGTTTTCCCCTCCGGCTTTTATTGCGTGGTAGATTTAACAACTTGGAAATGAGCCGGTAAAGAGGTATGCTCTTGTGGTGAACAACAAATTGAAACATTGGCACATCAACTGCTTTGCTGCCCTAAATCTGCTAATATCAGATCAAAATATTCCAACATTCTTTCTAGGATACCTAGTGAAATGGAAGAATCAAGTAGACTTCCTTTTCTTCTGGACAATTCTGACAATGAAACTTGTGAATTGGTTGCACAATTTTTACTGGAGGTGATGCACAATCAATAATTTATATTTTATCTTAAACCTTTGTATTTGTATACCTTTTATCTTAAACCTTTGTATTTGTATATCTTTTATCTCAGGTTTTTTATTGTGTTATGATTATTGTTATGCCAAATAAAGGCTTATTATTATTATTATTATAATATGTTAGTGACCTCTGTTTCTACATTTATTAACCCAAATTCTGGAAATTGATTTCTTTGTTCTGAGGCAGTGCCTGGAGGCTGTGATCAAGTGGATGAAGTGAACAAATAGAAACTGAATCCAGACAAAATGTAGTTATAAGATTAGATAAAGAGATTGGTGGTGCTCTTGCACTACCAAAGAGCTACCGTGTTTCTCCAAAAATAAGACAGTGTCTTATATTAATTGTTGCTCGCAAAGATGCGCTATGTGTTATTTTCAGGGGATGTCTTATTTTTCCGCTCCGCAGCTACATGCTCTGGTGTTCTGTTCGACGGGTATTCTTCCAAACAAAAACTTTGTTACGTCTTACTTTCAGGGGATGCTTTATATTTAGCACTTCAGCAAAAACTCTACTACGTCTTATTTTCAGGGGATGTCTTATTTTCGGGAAAACAGGGTAGGCAATGCTGTTGCACTAACTCGTACTGGCTTTCTTTCTGAAAATCCAGTGGTTTCTTTCATCTGCATAATGTGTAGACTTTCAGACCTTCTAGGCTAACTCCTGAACTGTCTATGCCAGTGATGGGCAGCCTTTTGAGCTTGGTGTGTCAAAATTTGCCAAAAAACTGAGCATAACTCGGGTGGTGTGTCACTTCGAAAAAACCCCCATAATTGTGTGATATTTATAGTTTAAATAACAAAAATGTATAATTGTAATATATAACTATATTTACCATATATACTCGAGTATGAGTCATAAGAACATAAGAACAAGTCAGCTGGATCAGACCAGAGTCCATCTAGTCCAGCTCTCTGCTACTCACAGTGGCCCACCAGGTGCCTTTGGGATCTCACATGCAGGATGTGAAAGCAATGGCCTTCTGTCGACCCAAATATAAGTCGAGGCACCTAATTTTACCACCCTCCGCCCCCTGTCCAGCTCCCTGGGCACCCTGTCCCCCTTCCTGTGCGTTGGGCCAACTGGAAGCTTTGGGGGCACGCAGGCAAGCAGCTCACCGGACTTGGGGAAGGTGACCAGGAGCACGTCGGAGGAGTGGGAGGGGCAGGCAGCGGCACGGAGCGACTCCTGGGTGCAGGTGGCCTGGCAGAGCAGGGGTCCTCAAGCACCCTCCTTCCCCTTCCTTTCCAGTTCTCAAACCTCGCTTGGTGTCACAGCTCCATGATCAGCCCTGCACTGCAACTCGACCACACACCCTTTTAGCCCTTAATTAGTGCCAAAGAGGCGCCTGATGTCAGTGCGGGTGACCCCACCTCTCGTCCCCGGCAGCAGCAACCGGCAGCAGGTGCGGCCACGAGCCATGGCAGAAGCTGCTCTTTTCGGGCAGTGGGAGCAACTGAGAAGAGGAGGAGGAAGAAGAGTGGCAACAGCACCGGGGAGGACTGGAGGGCCATGGTGCTGAGAGCTGCCGCGTGCCTGCTGCCTTTCCCATTTGTGCCTGCTGCCTTTCCCACCTGCAGCCCTTCGTAAAGCAGCCCATGGGCGCTCCCCACTCACCTCACATGAGCGTCTGTGAGCGCCTCCTCCCAGGAGTCCCCCTCATCGGCAGGCATTGCAGGAGGCTCTCCTCAAGCTGGCGTGCGACTGACCGAGAGGGGTGATGCTGTTGCCACTCTTCTTCCTTCTCCTCTTCTCAGTTGCTCCCACTGCCCAAAAAGAGCAGCTTCTGCCATGGCTTGCGGCCGCACCTGCTGCCGGTTGCTGCTGCTGGGGACGAGAGGCGGGGTCACCCTCCCTGACATCAGGCGCCTCTTTGGCGCTAATTAAGGGCTAAAAGGGTGTGTGATTGAGTTGCAGTGCAGGGCTGATCATGGAGCTGTGACACCAAGCGAGGTTTGAGAACTGGAAAGGAAGGGGAAGGACGCTGCTTTACGAAGGGTGGGAAAGGCAGCAGGTGCGCGGCAGTTCTCAGTGCCGCGAGCCATGGCAGAAGCTGCTCTTTTCGGGTGGTGGGAGCGATTGGGAAGAGGAGGCCTACTCGGCCCCCTCGATCAGTCGCACTCCGGCTTGAGGAGAGCCTTCTGATGCCTGGCCATGAGGGGCCGCTGCGTGCCTTTGAGCCATGGCAGAAGCTGCTCTTTTCCGGCGGTGGGAGCAACTGGGAAGAGAAGGAGGAAGAACAGCAGCAACAGCCCATCTCCCAGTCCTCGCTGCCTTTTCGCTGCTGCAGGGAAATCCCAGCCGCCTCCCTCCAGGCTCTTGCTCCCTTCTCCACCCCCCCACCCGCATGCGGCCACGTGTCACCAAAAACGGCTACGCGTGTCAGTGCTGAAACGCGTGTCATAGGTTCGCCATCACTGGTCTATGCTACTCTGCACTTGTGTAACTTCCTGGCAATGTGCTTTATATATGACTGTTGTATAAGATAACTTGAACTCAAGTTGGTAGAAAATATTGCTGTCTGTTCTCTGCTGACATGCACCTATATTGCCCATGTTATCAATTTATTCTAGGTTCAATTCATGGTGCTAATTCGATAAGATTTTCTGAATATTCTTTTGTCGGAGTACAAGCTTCAGCAACTCCAGAAAACCTGGCTTCAAATAGTGGCCAACCATACAGTAGACATCGTCTTCTCTGACTGAGATGACAAATCTAAACCAATTTCCCTTTCTGCCATCCCTTGTCAAGTTATTTTCTCTCTTCCTCCACTGGGCTTCCTTCAAATGATCCAGTATTTGTGGTGCCCAATATTTCCCAGAATTCACCAGATATCTGTGACACAGAGCATCCCTAAAACCAAATGCAGTGTTATATTATATAAAAGTCTAGCCATGGTGGTACAACTTTCTTCCAGCCAGTCATCGTACATATATCATTTCCAACCAGTCGCCACGGACACACAGCTTGAGGGCAGGGCTTACACATAATGTGTAAAAAACCCCACAAAAAATCAGTGGATTGTGGTTGTTATTCACTCTCATGCACTCAACATTCTCCCCTGCTGCTGAATAATTATGGTCAATGTATTGTCTGCAACAGCCTCAGGGGGAACAACTGCAGGCATTGGCCTCTCCCTGTGGAACATTCATGACTACTGGTGGCTGCAACTGTGCTGTTAAACTGTTGTGTGGCAGTACAGACATCCAGGAAGAGGAGCAGGCATCCAGGAACAGGAGGAGGAAGAGGAGAGAGCTGGTGACACAGGGCCAGATGGGAGGAAAGGAAGGAGGGGTTTCCCCACTCAGTGGATGCTATTATCCCTTGCATGCCAATGCAGGCATCCAGGAGGAGGAGGAGCTGAGGAGGCAAGGCCAAGGGGGGGGGAGGCAGGAGGGGTTGCCCCCCCTTGATGGGCCCTGTTAACTCACTAACAGTTTTCTAGAGCCCATTTTATTTGTTCGTACAATAGGCTTTACTATTAGTGGAACTATAAATGCTAGAATTGTTGAGATCCATGAATGCTATGCATTCAAGACAATAGAGAGAAGTGAGATGAGAGAAAGCAGGATGGAGGGAAGCATCAAGAATATCTAGCTGCAGTCTGGACCGCAACATCACTCCCTGACGATGGGGTAGACCAGTAAGGGAATAGAGAATTCTTTTAGAAATTCCATCAACATGCAAGGTGAATATTGTGGTACTGAGAGTTCTCTGCAGTGGCAATTTCAGTGTTATGGAATTGCCATCCTACAAAGGTGTTGGAGGTTACATCCCTTTTATATTTTAATAAGGGCAACATCATTTTATAAATGTTGTTTTAATTTGGCAGTTAAAAATGTTTGATCCTTTTAATTGTGCAGACTTGACTTTTTTAATTGACTAATTAGCTATTATTTTATATCAAGTACTTAAATTTCATAGAGCCACTAGAAGTTGGAAGCGACTTGATAGCACTTAACTCACATGCTGGTTACCTTTTCAGTTGGAGACTGCCCTTACTCCTTCTCTCCTAAAATCCAACGTTGTAGCCTGATAGCAGCTGCACTCCACACCTTGTTATCTATCCAAGTCTATTCGGTGTTCTATCCTGGGAGCAGAGGGGAGATTCTAAGACGAAATCCTGCCACATCTCTCTCCGCCCACCTTTGCTCCTTGATCAACTTCCACTGTGAAAGAACATTCTGGAGAATGTGAAAACTTACGTCGTGCAATATTTTGATCCTAATAAAATGTATTGCATGATTTTTGTTCTTGGATACTGGTGATTTTTATGAGACTGATGAATACTGTTATTAAACAACTGTCATTAAAATACCCCAATACTAGAAAAATACGTTTAAAAATAAAATAAAAATCAAGGATAGTGAACCATTTAGATTGGTCCATCCTTCAGAGACTGATGGCTCTAAATGGTTCTTGATAGTCTTTGGGTGATTACTATATGGCATGGTGGGAAATCTATTGAAAACTAGAGCTAATTTATCTCAATAGGAAGGATGGCATAATCATTGACAGTCTCTCCTAGACATTTTTGCCCTCTGAACAATGTTGTGGTCTGAATTTTACTGGGCAGCCTGAGACAATGAAATACCAGGGATGATCACTAGAACCCTGGAAGAAGTTTTGAAGTTACAGATATTGGGGTGGGGGGAATGAAACCAGAGGAGGAAAAACAGGAAACTCTTGTTCGGGAGACATTTCCACTTATACTGGGGACAAATGTGATCGAGGTCAGTTTAGAGCTGAGTGTAGTATTTCTCTTCTGTCTTTGCCCACACACAAGTGGAGGGAGTGCGCATGGATCCAGAACAAACACACACTATGAATGGCCAAATATTTATACCACAGAAGGGGTGCTGAGGCAGTAAGGAGTTAAGGTGGCAGGAACACTCTTAGCTTGGTGGTGGGCTGTGTTCTCTTGGATCCTCCTGAGTGTGGTTGGTGGCTTTCCTTGGATATATTTGGGATAGTAACCCATTTCCTAACCAGTACCTTCCAGCTTCCTGGTGAATGATCACTGGCCACAGAAAAAGAATTGATTGGTTTTCAAGGATTCCTACAAAAAATAGGAGATGCTTAATTAGTTGGCCGAAGTAGTGCCATTTGGGCACTTGACTATAGCAGCTGCTCCTTGTTGGCTTGGGAGAAATAGGCATGTGAAGGAAGGGATAGTGTGTGAGTTTACATCATTGCTAAGGACTTCCCTTGTCACCAACCCTCAAATCCAAGGCTGATACAGATGGTGAGAATCCATTTTAAGATTTGGGTAGTACAAGGTCACATATTTCTTGTATTTTTATTTGTTCAATCTCTTTGGTAACTCAGAGAGAATAATTGTTGTCAGGTGTTGGTGAATTCTGATGATGTTGTTGTGTGTCACCTTTGACACACAATAATTGTTGTCAGGTGTTGGTGAATTCTGATGATGTTGTTGTGTGTCACCTTTGACACCTCTGTCAATGGATCGCCATCACTGAGCTATATGTTTCTTTTTGCCCTAAATAAAAAGCTGTTACAAAATCATAACAACCATAAAAAATCACAACCAACTGATGAGCTTTTTAAAAGTAGCAGAAAGAACATTAAGAAATGGTTAAGCTGATCTTTTTGGAGCACAGTTTTATATTCCCTACAATGCTCTTGTTGTGTTTGCTGTTCTCTTATTTTCTTATTCTTCCACTGATTATTTTAGTAGCAATTTTAATTGTATTGTGTGACTTTGTTGATTGTGAACTGCTTTGGGAAACATTTATTTTGGGAAATCAAGATACAATTCCTTCGGGGGAGGGCGGTCTATAAACCCAATAAATAATAATAATAAAATTAGTACATTATGTAATTGAGTCTGAGGTAGAAAACCAGATGAGCCACCACATCCAGTTTGTATACTTTGTAATGGAGATGGGCAGCTTCTTCAACACATGGAATCATTTTGGAGATGTATCATTAGCTGCAGTTGTATGATTCGGCAAGTCTGCTGTGCCACCTGTGTGGTTTTTTTGATCTGAGTATTGAAATGAAAGCTCAGTATCTTCATACGACTTTGGGGGGAAAGTACAGTATATAGTATCCAGGTTTCTAAAAACTGAGTAACAATTTCATTAAAGTTTTTCCACACAAGCCATTTTATCTTTAGCTCTGCATCTTGTTTGACCCATGTTATTTTCAGCAAACCTTTTTGCAAAATGTGGAAAAATAGTGTTGCACTTACCTGTAACCCTTGTTCTGTGGGTGGTCTTCTGTGCAGGCATACACGGGGCTGTGCATGTCCAGGCCAGCCCTGAAGATCAAACTTCAAAAGCTTCTAGAAAGCTCAGCTCCAAATAAGTGTTCCAACATCCCCTCCATCTCATGTCAGAGTCAACCACTCTTACTGCCCTAATGGGCACATGACAGAAGGGCGAGGGAATACTCTTCTTTCAGTTCTGTCTTTGCCACCATGGAGAGTGTGAGTGTTGTGCAAACTCAGCAGCCCACAGCAGGGAAAGGAGGAAGGGATGTCCCTGCATAGAAGACCACTTGATGAACAACAGTTATAGGTAAATGTAGTACTGTTTTCATCTTCATGGCTTCTGTACAGTCCCACATGAGAGATTAACAATTTCATTCATTGGCCCCTCTGTAAATCAGTGACTATGAAGCTGCTCTTCTGACAACTGCCTTGATGGCACTTAACACATCTATGAGCTTTTGTGAGTATCTGCTGTGACTCACAAAAGTTTATATCCTTGTTATTTTGTTAGTCTTTTTTGTTAGTATTTTGTTAGGAATTTTGTTAGTCCTTAAGGTGTTATTGGACTCTTGCTCTTTACTATATCTTGCACAGTGAAGGTAGAACTTTTTTGACTTTGGTGTGTAGGTCCACTTCAGATTACTGTTTTTATCCTGATGTTGGAGAATAGTTTCAGACATACTTATTAACTTTGGTTTTGTACCCAGAGATACAGCAACGCGTAGAGCTTTCTTTCATTTTTTTAATTTAAATCGTTTTTTTATATTTAAATTGAGGTTTGTAAAATTTAAATTGGATTTTTAATAAAATGCTTTCTGAGGAAAAATCTATCTAAAGATAGTTTAAGTAGTTTTCTGTTTAAGATACATTGTAGTCCAAAAGGTATTATATGATTAGTTTTTAATTATATAAAGCATGTGGCTGTATATTCATGCAATGTTTAGATTCTTTGGTAAATAAATTCTATTAATTTATTCACAATGTCACGCTCTTCCAGAGGGTTCTGTAAGATTATTTTGGGCAATTTTCTATCTAGAAGGTATCATTACAGATGCTTGATTTTAGAGTTCTCAAAACTATGAATTTGTGTCTACAGAGATAACCCTCTTCTTTGCAGCAAAAATGTTATAAAATGAACATACGGAGTTGAAAAAAACACCTTAATTCTATTTTTCTTATGCAGATGTGTGTAAACAGAATTGATCCATTACTTCTTAAGTGCTAAGTTTCAAGAAGTTCAGTGAATAGAAGATTGCTCAAAGTAGAATAGATCTGCACTAGGAGCTAAATGTGAGGAGGAAGGGTTTTCCTAAGTAGGCATACTCCATTTTAGTTAGGGAAATTACCTGGAGAAAGAGAGTGAGAAGGGTAACTGGAATCAATAACCAATTGGGGCAGAAAATAGACAATAGGGGGAGAGCAGACAATTGGGGCAGAAAATATGTCTATAGTGTTCATGGTACTCACAAATAGTCACTAGCACAACTGCTAGCACCTACAGGAGGCATTGCACTACATTGTACATCCAAAGCATGTGATAGTTACTTGAGAACTATGGAAAACTATAGGTGTGAAAGTTCAGCAGGCACTACAGATATTGTTGCTGTTGCCTAAAAACTTGACTTTGTCCCATTCATTAGTGTTTCAAGGTGGATTTGTTCAATCAGACATGGTAAACTGTGGAATGAATGACACAGTGTAGAAGACAACACAGTGGTTTCATTAGCATTTTGTTCTGATTGTATTGAGCTCATACTTTGCTTCATTGATATTGTCAAGTTTGAGTATTGGTTGACTGAAATTTGGAAGGATTGATTCTCAAACAGATTTTGAGTGCTACCAATATATTTTTCTGCATATAAATCAGGAAAATAGAGTGATTGATTGTTTGTCCTGGTCTACTACATTTGTCCATTTATTTTAAATAGTTTTGAGTGGGGGAAATTTTATATTGAGGAGAATATAGCAAAGATGTGCTGGTCTAATAGCCCAGTTCAGATGGTAGGGGAAGCTCTGCAATGGCTGGGGTTGGTGGCGCCCCGGCACCTCTAATAAAGCTCCATGTGGTATAGCAAAGAGCAGTGAAATCCCCCAACTGCCACCCAGAAAAACTTGAAAAAAGTGATTTATGCCATGTGTTTTTGCGGTGTATTTCAGGCCAAACGCTAGAGGTGTTTCAGGCCAAAAGCCCGGTGGAAGCTAACTACTATCAGCTGCACCCCAGGAATGCCCCCCAGCCGGCTCCCAGCTGTGCTGGAGTCCTCCTTTACATTAACACAGCTCTAGGGGCAGAAGCCTTTCTGGGTGAGATGCCACAGAGCATCGTGGCACCCGCCTGCAGCCCGGTTTGCCCTCCTTGCCAGCATAGGTGCTCCCACAGCCTATTCCTCTCCTCCCCTAAACCTGGATGGAGCTGTAAAATTGTTAGACTAAAAGAGGCCTGTGAGAAGTCTTGTCACCAACTGGGAGTTCTCTGATTGGTTTAAGGAATGTTTTAGGGGCAGAGGAAAAAGCTTCACATCTGAGGTTTTCCCTTAGGATATAAACTGTGATTTGGAATGTTACAGTCATTGCAGGGGAGCAGGACAAACTGTCATATGAAAGCATGACTGCTTCAAGTAGAATTATGCTAACATATATATGGTTTTCAGAACTGTGGGATTTTCAAATGTCTTTTTATTTATTTATAGACAATGCCTGAAGCATCAGAAGATCATAACCACTGGGAAGCTTGTTGACTAATATTTCCTGAGAAGCTTGGTAATAACAACAGTCTGGCATGGCGCAGGGCAGCCAGCCACTCGACATGCAGGTACTCCATGACCTCCGGCAACGTTTTCCTGAAATTCCTGAAGTTGTGGTGTCTCAGTGTATGCTTCAGGTAGGCATTGAGACAATACTTTTTATTTGTTAAATATACATAGCATAGCTTTCTTCTTATTTATGAAAGTTAAAGCCTTCCGAACATTGATTTAGTTTAACTTCTCATTGTTATATTTTTAAGCAAAACTCAATTCCCCAAGGAGGAGGAGATGCAAAGTACAAAGAGATGCAAAGTACAATGAAGAATATTAGGCACAGGGCTCATAACCTAGAAGATAAGGATGTCTAACAGTGCAATCTAGAACAGAGTTACTCCAGTCTAAGCCCGTTGACTTCAGTGGGCTTAGATGGAGTAAATCTGTTCTGGATTGCACTGTAAAACCCTTTAAGGTCCAGGATCATTTTTATCAAGAGATTTAAGAGCTTAACCATTTGGCTTTGGTACCACTGAAAGCAGATATCTTTCTTGTAGGTTGGGCTCCATTTGATTTTTCACTAGACTTAGTTGATGCCTATGGAATTAGCTGCTGAGAGCCCTTCGGGGATGGGGCAGGATATAAATCCTAAATAAATAAATCTTTACTAGTAAAAAGGCACCTATTGACAAAGTTTCCTGAAGATGTCTTAATATATAACAAAATACTACTCTGAAAATTAGCTGTGAAAAAATCATAAAGCAATTTGATAGGTGTCTGTTGGGGAGGTAAAGGCCTTTCCTCTGTTTATCTTCAAATGTTTCTGTCTTGTCTCTCAACCTCAAAAATCTAAATTCAAATACAACAACTCTTCATTAAAAACACTATTAAAATTATAAATATTAATAGTTAACGCATACGCAAACCAATCAACCTGAAAAATAACCATACATGAGGAAGCAACAGTTTATATTCTTTCGAGATATAAGAATAGGATTCTGCAAATAATCAGAGAATGTAATTTCGTCTTACCCACCTTTCACATTATATGAAAAGACTAGGGGAAAATAAATATTTGTTTCCTCATGCCTGAAACTCAAATGATTAGATGCCATGCAGCTATCCTTGGGTACTCAGACACCACTACAGTGACCTTCACTTCACTGCAGAAGCTGGGAGTGCACAGAGCAGTGTGTCAGGCAGATTAATTTGGGAACCAGTGGTTCTCTAAGTTCCTTGGTCCCAGACTGTTCAGACTGTTCAGGACCAGACTGTTCAGGACCCTTAAAGGCAAAGCCAACACTTAGAATTGTGCCTGGAAGCAAATCAGCAACCAAGATTGGTTAGATGTTTTTCAGTAATTGATGCCAAACAACAATTTTGCTGTTCTATTTTGTGCTAATTGAAGGTCTTGAATAGCCTTTAGCCTGCCTCATTTATTTCAAGGAGCTAAAGGAAAATGCATTTTTATAGTTGTTCAACCCAAGCACAGGGGTGAAAGATTCCTCTGCTCATGGAGAGTAAATTTTTTTAGTCACCTGTCTGCCTCAAGGTACATTTTTTGTGTCGTTGAGTAGCTTTTGACTATAGAGTTGAAAGTAACCAGCTTTGTCAAACACAGCAGCTTGGTATAATTCTGAAAAGACATCAGTCACTCCAAGAACAATAAAGGACTTCTGACAAGCTTGATGTTTGAGAAAAGTCATGACTTAGTCAAGTTGAATGATGTGGGTCTTGTTTTTACTTCTTTTAGTTGCTTCCCTCCCTCCTTGAGTTCATTAACCTATCTGATCTAGATATTCAGGGCAAATTGCATAAATGTAAAAATACTTTTTATATTCAAGGAAGAAGAGAAGGTTCTGTAGTTGCTTTTAAAGCCATGGTAGAACAGAAGAAACTGGCCATGATATCTTTCATTTACCTGGAAGACATAGATCTGATTATTTTTCACATTTGCTCCTCCCAATCTGTAATCAGATAAACAAAAATATTGTAATAAAAAGGACTTGTGTTTTATGAAAGTGGATCATTAGAAATGAGTTCTTGTGGCCCTTTACTGTGAAAGGCTCATCCTTGTTACTGTTGATATTCACTGTTACATGGATGGATGGCCATATATATATATATGATTTATGTCTTTATTCATCAGAATTATGAGTAATATTTCCCTGGCTTGCCTCATAATCAGCTTGGTTATTCCATGCTTTCTCTCTTAGGAAAAAAACCCCTCTGGCTTTTTTCTCTGGAGGTTGTTCAAGAAAACATGGACTATTAGGAGCTCCCAATCAGCCTTTCCTACTAAACCCCCTTCTCTTCCCAAACTTACTCAGAACTAGCTAGTGATGTCAGAGGCTTTATAGGACTCTTCCTTAAGACCTGAATACTCAGGAGTGCTCAGGAGTATCTATTACTGCTGGTATTCATAGGCATTCTTTCCATCATGTCCCAGCAAAACTTATTTAACAATCTCCATTCCCATGTATCCCAGAGGCAATGGTTATTTCTGAACTTCATTATAAACATAAAATGTAAGGCTTCTGCTGCCACCAGTGTGCTTTCTGTACTGCTGATGTCTCCCTCTTCTTCATGAGGGAAGTTTTTCTTGGGGGGAGGGGGCAGATCAGCAGAGCAGGCTCTGTAGCAATGAGCATGCTACAAGATGTATTTGAGCTTTTAGTGGAGTTGTTGTCTTGGTTTGTAATGGGCTCATGAAGGTGAATCCTTGAGTTCACAATTATTAACCTCCCTGTTTTGTGTCACTATTGGGAAGTCTTGAGAACTTATTAATGTCTATTGACATTGGCTTATGTCTATTGTCTATTGACATTGGCTAATGATAAAACTGAGTGAAATTGGAACATTTGCAGGAAGGTTCTTGGAGCTTCTTTAACCAGTTTGTAAATTTCATAAATGACATTTGGTCTTTAGCTGAAGTTTTCAGAAATCTTGAGACTTAAACAGAGTTTGTATCAATTCTACCAGTGTTCAAAATGACTATTTTTGATACTTATTGTGAGAAACATGAAGTAAACCACTGGAAAAACCACAATGGCTGTAGCAGATCACAACAAAAGTGTGCTGTTATGATGCACTTAGGAAGGACCACATGCCATTGAGGACTTCATTAACAGATTACTACAAATTGCAGATATGGCAAAATGTAGCATTTGGTAAGCAACAAAACTGAACAAGATGAAGATCACAGTTAGCAAAAGATACAGATATGCTCTAGAAATTTCTGAGTGCGCCAACAGAGAATGTGTGAAAACACTTGCTGTGTCAGGTGCCATCTAACATGTTTCTGTAGATATGTTTTGATTAGAATGTTTTTTTCTTGCTGCTCCAGAACCGGTGGGAAGTTGAAACCTTATTGGTCTTCTCTCCATTCCTTCTGTCCTTACTTAATTCACAAATTGAAAACAAGGTTAGCATTTAACTCATGAAGAGGGAAAAGCACCACAAGAAGTGTTCTAAACTTCATGAAGTTTCTTTGAGACCAGAGTAGCCTATAGTTGCAATTTTCTTACAATTTGTTAATATATATTCCATGATGGCTTTTAGAAGAGTTGGATTCCCCCCCCCCTTTCTCTCCTGTAAGGAGACTCAAAGGGGCTGACAATCTTCTTTCCCTCCTCCCCCCACAACAAACACCCTGTGAGGTAGGTGGGACTTGAGAGAGCTCAGAAGCACTGTGACTAGCCCAAGGTCACCCAGCTGGTGTGAATGGGAGTGCACAGGCTAATCTGAATTCCCCAGATAAGCCTCCACAGCTCAAGTGGCAGAGCGGGGAATCAAACCCGGTTCCTCCAGATTAGAGTGCACCTGTTCTTAACTGCTTCGCCACTGCTGCTTCTTAACCACTATGCCAATGCAAGCAGTTTGAAAGAAGGTAAAATCTTAAAAACATGTATGCAAAAATGAAAACAGGAAGAAGAGTCAATAAGAGAATGGCAGATGAAACAAAAAAAGTCTTCACTTGCTGGAGGAAGGCAGTAATAGAAGAGAATCGATTATTCTCCTTGGGGAGGGAATTCTACAGTTTTGGTGCCACAAGAATGAGCTATATGAATGGGCTGCATTGTATTTATGTGTACACAGAGACAGAATGAATTTTCCACTCACTCAAGGCACTTCTGTCAGTGAAATGGAATGTTCTCCCCTCCCCCTTCCCCCATTCAACTCACCTGAACTGATGCTCCTGAGGGACCAAAGAGTCCCAGAAATAACTTGAGAGACAAATTGGGGTCTGCAGCAGGAAGAGGGAACTGTTGAGAATGACCCACCCCTTTCACTAGCAAAAAATTAAATCTGAATCCAACCCCAAGGTAATGATTACCAAGGAGAAAATGGGCGACCATTATATTCTTTGACTTTCAGGATATGTTATCATTTATAGTTAGGTTTTTGGAGCTACCTATTTTCTAATTAAAGTAAGAAAAATGTCTCATGCATTTTAAGATCAAAACCATGTTATCCAGAAATGCAACTTTTCATGAACTGATTAATATAATTAGTTAAAATTTGCCTTTAACTAATCAGGAACCTGATTTTTTGAAACTTCTTAATTAGTTCAATGCAGTTGCTTATACAAACTGTGAGTAGAAAGTGTCACCTTCGAAGAAGAAAGTCCTTTTTCTCATGCAGGTGCCTCTTCTAAGGTGGTGCCTGATTGAGGGAAATGCACATTTGTCATCTTTGAGAGTAGTGGTTTTGCTCTGATACTATTGTTTTGTCTACTTGCAAATGTAATCAACATCATAAGAATGACTGGTTAAACTTTTAAATCTTTGAGTGGCAGTGCTAACTAAAATTTAATACAAGTATACTTAAACTAGACTGTACTGGAGTAGAGATCACATGTTGCATATGTAGTTGTGCTATGTAGTTTTGGAGAATTATTAACATAATTTAAAATTCTTAATGTGTGCAATTTCTTATCACCAGCACAACAACAACGTTGATGCTTGTTGTCGAGTTCTTGCACAGGAGAGTAACAAATACTTGTATATGGAATATCATAGCCCAGATGACACGCGAATGAACAGGAATCGCCTTCTGCATATTAACCTGGGCATCCATCCTCATGCCAGCTATCATGGAGGGGATGGAGCTCAACTTAATGGTGGTCGTACACTGGTACATAGTTCAAGCGATGGACATATTGATCCACAACGCACCACAGGTAAACAGCTGATATGCTTGGTTCAAGAACCACATTCTGCTCCAGCTGTTGTGGCAGCTTCTCCCAACTACAATCCATTTTTTATGAATGACCAGAATAGAAATGCAGCTACTCCTCCTCCTCAACCACCTCAACAACCTTCTTCCATGCAGCCTGGAATGAATACATCTGCTATGCAAGGCCCTCCTCCTCCTCCTACATATATGCACATACCTCGGTACAGCACAAATCCAATAACTGTTACAGTGTCTCAAAACCTCCCCTCTGGACAGAGTGTACCCAGAGCTTTACAAATTCTCCCCCCTATTCCAAGCAATCCTTATGGGAATCCTGGCTCACTGTATATTAGACAGACATCTCAAAGTTCTTCAGGACGACAGACTCCGACACAGAATACGCAATGGCACTCCCAAGGTCCAGTCCCACATTATAGTCCACATCCGTTACCTGTTTATCCTCATCAACAGAATTATCAGCCTTCTCAGTATTCTCCAAAACAGCCCCAGATTCCTCAGTCACCTTTTCGATCGCCACCTACTTCTCAGTGCCCCTCTCCATTTGGTTCACCTCAGCATCAAGTTCAACCTCCCCAGATAGGACATCAGAGTTCCCATGTATTTATGCCACCTAGTCCTTCAACTGTGCTACCCCATCCATATCAACAAACTCCCCAGACTTATCAAAAACAAGGTGGACACTCAGTATCTTATCTCCCGTATGGTGGACCTAGCTTATCCAAAGTTTCCATGAAAAAGATAGAAATTACAGTTGAGCCACCACAACGACCTGGGACTTCAATGAATAGGAGCCCTTCGCCTATAAGTAACAAATCAACCCAACGAAACCAGCACCCACTGTATGCACCTGCTACTCCTTCAAGTTCTCCTTCCAGAAGCATGTCGGGTCAGCCGAAACCTCCTTATAGTGTTAATCCTGTGTATATAACATACACACAACCAGCTGGACCTACTGGCGCGCTTACACAGTCACCCCGGGTAATGGTATCTCAACCAAATCCTGCAGTTTTTAAGATTACAGTGGGTCGAGCACCGGCTGAGAACCTTTTAAATTTAGTGGACCAAGAAGAGCGTTCTGCAGCACCAGAGCCTATTCAGCCTATTTCAGTTGTACCAGGATCTGGAGGTGAAAGAGGAAGTCATAAGTACCAGAGGAGTTCCAGTTCTGGATCAGATGACTATGCCTATACTCAAGGTATATTTATAGAGCTGTCAGCTGCTGTTGTTTTCAAAGGAATTTTTTTGTAAATTGCACTATAATGCAACTTAATGTATGCCATTAAGATAAGTCTTCCCAACCTATAATATTATTTGAAATACTATTACTTTTGTTTAAACTTGGTTCATAATGCATAACATGTAGCACTACTATTGTTTGCTGGAATCCCCTTGCAAATCAGTTTTTGGAGCTGTTCATTTTTTTAGATGTTTGCATTAATAATATAACAATAACTGCAAGTTATATATCCTTTCACATACATTATTTTCTTATTGTAATCATGAAACCCTGTAAGTAAGCCAGTGTTATCACCCACAGAATGCAAATGGCATGCTGAGGCACCGAGACACAGAGAGAGAGACTGAGAGGGGAGGATATGTTTGTCATATTGTCCTTTTACACTTCTACAGTTTATGGCTTCTTTTGGGGGCTTTGTAGATGCAAAAAAAGGTGTTTTTTGGGCTTCAGCAGCTGCTACATCCTCATAATGTGGTATGATGATGTATTGTGCTGATGTAAACTGACCAGTGTTTTGTACTAAAACAGTGGGGCAGATTAATGTTTTTTGTAACAACTGACACAGAACTAGGATGAGGGGAGGGACTAGATTCGATCGAAATGACTCAGCTACATGCTATCCTAAAGTAACTTCTGCTGTTGTGGAACTAACAGTGCTGACCCATCCCTACGTGTCCCATACATAGTATAGTTCTTTAATAGTCAAATTTACAGGTAGGCTTGGCTGGCTTGCTTTAGCAGTGAAGACTGCTGAGGCTTTATCTGTGTACTGTTCAAATGAATTGGTTAAACTTCTGCAAGGAAGAAAACAGATTGATTAATCTTTAAATTTTGCACGAATTTGCATATTGTAAGTATTTTTCTAGTGTCCTAGTTCTCTGTTTTACAGCCTCTAAAAGGTTTTTGTTAAGTGTTGGTATGTATTATGAAATATACAAAATAATAGTTTCAGTAAAGTAGAATACAGGAGAATAGGATGTGCATAGTAGTAGGTTGTGCAGTGCTGATAAAACCCATTTCAAACATCTTGCTGGATGGTAACTAAGCTTGAGAAATACTAAAACACTCAGTAAATTCAGATTCAGCTTTATTTGGCTTTAAAATTATCGTTAAATAAAAAAACTGAATATCTGATTTGGATTTTCTGAAAAATTTCGGGTCCGTTTGAATGTTAGTGTTTGAAACATTTTTGGCCTGTCAGGGGCGCATTTTTAAGGGGCACCAAACTTTCAGGGTATCTTGAGGAGACTCTCTTGATGATATTACCCAGGTTTAGTGAAGTTTGGTTCAGGGGTGCAATTTTATGAACCCCCAAAGGTGGTGCCCCATCTCCGATTGTTTCCGATGGGAGCTAAAAGGAGATGGGGGCTACCCCTTTGAGGGTCCATAAAATTGCACCCACGGAACCCAACTTCACCAAGCCTGGGTGGTATCATCAAGAGAGTCTCCTGAAGACACTCTGCAAGTTTGGTGGTGCTATCTTAAAAAAATGCACCCCCGACAGGCACCCCAGGAAATTTCCCCAGATTCTCCTTTTGAACCAACCTGGTTCCATTGCAGCCAATGGGACATTTCTGGGTGTGTGCAAGCAGTCTGCACATTTTTCAAGGTAGAGGCACCAAACTTTCAGGGTGGCTTCAGGAGACCTTCCTGATAAGAGCACCCAGGTTTGGTGAACTTTGCTTTAGGGGGCAGTGGGAGATGGGTCCTATCCCTTTGAATGTCCATAAAATTGGACCTCCTGAAGCAAAGTTCACCAAACCTGGGTGCTTTTACCAGGAAGATCTTTACCTTAAAAGTTTAGTACCTCTACCTTGAAAAATGTACAGCCTACTTACACACACTCAGAAATGACCCATTGACTGCAATGGAGCCATGTCAGATCAAATAATCTGCCTGGCTCTTCAGCAACTGTCTATGGTGGGAAAATGTTCCACCAGATACTTAAACGGAGCTTGCTGTTATGGCCAGCTGACTCTGTGCTGGAGATTTTATTGGCAGCTCTGGTTGGGGTTTTGCTCTAAGGGCACCAAATTTCCCGCACGGCTACAGGTTAGTCTCTTAAATGGAACCAGCCAATTTAGCTGAAGTTTGGATGGTTGCAGATTCATTCTGTGGGCACCAGGTTCTCCTTCAGTTGGGTGCCCATAGCATTTGCCTCTCACAACCAAACTTCACTGAAGTTGGCAGGTTCCTTTCAGGAGATTCACCAGCAGTTCTGCAGGAAATTTGGTGTTCTGGCACACAGCAAGACTGTAACCAGAGCGCCCCCCACCCCAAAAAATCTCCAACACAGAGCCAGCTGGGCATAACAGCAAGCCCCAGTCCACTCCTCCCACTGTTTCAAATGGAAGGGGGAAAGCGGCACTTTTCCCTCAGAAGAACATCAGAGACAGGCTCTCCCTTCCTTCCACACCCACAGCAACACTTCTACTTCTTAAAACAAGTCACTCTACAACAAAACCTAATGTTATATTTTTAAAAGTATTTTTCACTTTGAAGCTACAGAATCCAAATCTCCTGTAAACTGTCATGAAGAATTTTTAAACAATGAATCTATGGGTGTTACTTGCATGCGTTAGAGGTATCATCAGACATTGGGAATTAATGCATTATGTCTTCAGATGTTTTGTTGAATGGTTTGCGAGCTTATTATGCAGTTCTGATGCTGCAGGACTGATTCTGAGCAGACCACCTATGATCTATATGAAATCTTCTGAACGGTTTGTTGGAACTATTGTAATAATTGCATTAGGACATACTTGTGTAAGAATTGTGCCTTATTCAGCAGACTTTTCCATAGCTGAGGACATTACGTCCCAATTCTTCCTGTTTTCCTCCAAGAGGTTTAAGAATTCTGATTTATTCTGAGCTTTAGTAAATACAAGAAATGAGATATAGTGTATCTCAGGAAATCAAGACAACCCACTATAACCCTATGGTTTTAAATATGCACACTAAAGTGCAAAGTGCTAATCTAATGAAGTGCTATGTGAATAATGTGCTCCAAGGAATAAATAAATACAACAAATACAAACATACATACATGAAACATGCAAAAGACTCAGACAGATCAGCAGATATATAAAGATGATCCTAAAACCTTTCAAACTTTTCATGTAAATACTGTACTCAGGGGAAAATATCTTCTGTAAAGTTCTCTAGTAATCTCCTGTATAGTTGGTAACCGGTGACAAGAAGATATCAATTTCCATATGAGGTTTGGTTCACTCTGTAACAGTTCCCAGAGTTTATTGTGAACAGTAGCTCATTAACAAGTAAAGATATACAAATCTTAATAGCTTGTATGAAAAGAGCTTGTATGAAAAGATCAGCACATGGAAATTCTTATATCCTTTCTAAATTCAGCAATTGGAGATTCTCATTTCCAGTAGAGAACACTCACCAAGATCTTCAAAGGACGTTCTCAGAGAAATTTCCTTCCTCAGTATTATTTCATAGCTGCCACCATTATTAATTAGGGGTAACAATATAGCTGCTGTTCCCTGATATGTCTTGCTCTGTGTCATCTAAAGGTAGAACTTTTAATGCCTATAATCTGCATGCTGTGTTGTTTCCCCTAATCCTAAGGCAAAGGTTTTGAGGCAAAGGTGTTTTACCAAGTCTTTGGGTACCTGGGATTTCTGTCCAGCATTGCCTACACTTGCTGAGAGTCTAAAGAACGAAAAATGCATTTTCCTTTTTTTCCATGAAAGTTGACTGGGTGATTTCCACTGACCAATCAGGGAGGTGGGAAATTTTCTTGCTTTCTTCTTCCTGTGGGAGTCACCCTTGCCTCAGTTCTTTTCCTGCCACCAGAGGGAGAGCACCTACAGAGTAGCTTAGCTACACCAAATCAGTAATAGCATTAGGCTTGCCCTTTTCCCTGCTATCTTTGACTGTTGCTTCCTTCAACTTATTTCCTTTCTATCTTATAGCTGTTTTAGTTTCCTCTTATCTTGGAGTCCTTCTCTTTTTTCTTAGCTTCGGATCTATTTCCTCTTCCCCCTTCTTCTTTTAGTGAAGCAAATAGCTTGGAGCTTGTTAATCACGCTGACTTGGTAAGCGAGCCTGATTGCCGCTCAAGTCATGAACTACTTTGACAGGGGAAGCCTCTTCTCAGACCCTGAAGAGGAGCAACACAGTGAGGGAGAGCATGAAAACAAGGCGCCAGACAGTGAAATGCAGCCATCCGCCTCACTGAAACACCGTGCTGTGCAGTTTGTGCCAAAAAGCAGTTCGCGGAGGATGAGCCAGGAAGTAGCCACAGTTCTCAAGAAGGTTTCAATGGCCATCTTGTGGCCAAATCATTCCCTTCTCCAAATGGGACTCATGACTCTCAGGAAGCAGGGAGCATGAAACAACAGGGAAGACTGAGTTGCCCACATTCCAATCCCTAGTCACCAAGGGGCAGAAGGTTCCTCCAGATCTTACTGGGTTCCTGAAGACTGTGAAGTACCCCCAGCTCTTATAGCCTTCATGAGGCAATCCATGAGGGAATAAATGCAGGTTTTTTGCAAGCAGCAGGAACCCCTGTCTAGCTCTCGTCCATCCCCTCCTGCTACTCTGGAGCCCATATCTGACCCTAATACTGGTATATCAGCCCCTGCGACCAGCAAGTGGCTCACCAAGGCAGCACAGAAGTCAAACTGCTGCCTTTCTCACAGATCTGATACCTCCCATCTCTTTGATAATACTTGTGAGTGCAGATCAGATGAAAGAGAGGATGGTGAATTTTTGACAGATGAGGAAAAGGAGGAAATGGAACCTGCTACCCGGTTCTTCAAGGCAGATGACTATGCTTACTTATTTTCCAAAATCTTGCAAGCCCTTGAGCTACAGGAAAAACAAGGGGAAGGCGGGGATGATCAGCCCTCAACTCCCAAAGAGAGGGGGAGGGAGAGAAATGCCCCATGGGCAGCAAGGAGTTTTTTTCCCCCAGAACAGATAAGTATCAGAAGGTATTTCCATGCCTGAATACCTTGAAGAATAGATTAAACCTGAATGGGCCAAGCCCATGGCTAATAAACAACTCCCAACATTTGCCAAAAAGTGATATTCTTTCCTTTACTAAACAGTTCCTACAGGCTCCACTGATAGATACAACCTTAGCAGCCCTACAGTCTTCTGGGCTGGTTTTGGAGGACGGAGTTGGCAAGCTATGAGGCAGTTTAGACAAAAAGGCTGACCTTGCATTCCACAAAGTCCATGAAGCAGCAATCATGGCAGTCAAGGCATCCTCTGCAGCCCCTATTGTCTCTAGGGCAGGGGTCTGCAACCTGTGGCTCTCCAGATGTTCATAGATTACAATTCCCATCAGCCCTTGCCAGCATGGCCATGAATATCTGGTGAGCCACAGGTTGCAGACCCCTGCTCTAGGGCATCCAGACTGTGGATAAGGAAAATGCAGCAATTTCTTCCTCCAGTTGATAAAAGGCTCTTATAAGAGTTAGACTGACTGCTGAAAGTTGCTGTGTTCAATGCAGATGCCAATCTCAATTCTATTATATTTTGTTCCAGGCATCTCACCTCAGCCTCAGCAGCCAGACATACTTTCTGGCTCAGGGCTTGGTCAGCATATTACCATTGCCAGGCAATAGTGTTGGCCTACCCCTTCCAGGGGGATAAGCTCTTTGGGGAAGCATTGGATAAAGTCCTTGTAGACATGAGAGACAAAAAGATGGCCATTCCTAGGACCCTTAGAAGGAATGACAGGAGGCCCATTAGCTCCCAGTTTTTTTGGTCCTTTCATACCCTACACAGATACAGACAGGAGATCAGATCTAACTGGAATCCCAGACCCATACATAGAAGGGGAGGAGGAAACCCTAAGTTCCACAGAGCTGACAGAGATGGGACAATAAACTGCCCAAACAGTGACTATCATGGGTTTGCCTTATTTTGGGACAAATGGGTCAATACCCAAGCCAACGCATGGACTCTGGAAATAGTGACTTCAGGATACTCAGCAGAGTTTTATCAAACCCTTCTGGATCGATTCATACTCTCCCCAAGTCCAAAGAATCCTGCCAAGTGTCACAGAAACTAACAGGCAGTTCAGCACCTTCTCCAGATCAAACCTATAGAACTGGTTCCACATTTGCAGCGGGGATCCAGCCTCTATTCTGTTTTTTCCACAATACCAAAGAAAAACGGAGATTGGTGCACAATCCTAGTTCTCCGATTTGTGAACAAATTCATCAAGACCAAAACCTTCCACATGGAAACTCTTCGACATACCTCAGAATCCTTTCATCCTAGAGAGCTCCTCACATCCATTGACCTGATGGAAGCTTATCTGCATGTGCAAGTACACCACAGTTCTGTGTGCTTCCCTTCTGCCTTGCATTTTCCCAACTGCTCATACATCCTGTCCTCAGATTGAGGAAAAAGGTGATCAAACTTCACCCTTACCTGGACGATATCCTGATTCAAGCTCCCATGGCAGAACAGGCTATAGAAGACACACAGATGGTCAGTGCCACCTTGCAGGAATTCGGCTTCCTAATCAGTATGTCGAAGAGTTGTCTATCTCCTTTATAGACCTAAGAACACCTGGGGGTATTAATCAAGATGACCACCAACTAGTTCGTCCTTCTGGAGAAAAATATCACCAGGACCAGGGAAATGTCTTCCATGGTGCTCAGAAACAGTCACACACACACACACACACACCACTGATGATCCTATCAGCCTTACTGGGGCTCTTAATTTCCAATGGGGCTCTTAATTTCCAATGATGCCATTCAGTGGGGAAGGTTTCACACCAGTCCTCTCCAACCCTTACTGAGGCCCTGCCAAGGAGGCTATCCCAGTCAGGCAGCAGAGGCAGGGTGGTGAGGCGCTCAGATCGAGGCCAGCTCCCTGGGTTTTTTAAGGGCCATGTGCAAAAGAAGCAGAGGCAGTAGTGTTGGTTTGCCCCCACCCCGCGGATTTTCTTAGAAGAAAAAGGCAAACTCCAGCTTGCTTTTAGTAAAAGAGAGCTGTGGCGAATATGGGTGAGGAAGTGGGTAAGTGGTGGTTGGATGTGAGGGAGGGCAGAGTGAGGTGTGTGAGGATGAGCTGGATGTGGATGAGAGTATGTGTGTTGTGTGGTAGTAGTGGGTAAGACACAGAGAGTGAAAGTTACCTGCATATGTGTGTGGGGGGGGGAACCCCACCTGACGTCTCACACGGCAAAGTGTGTATGTGTTTCACTTCCACTCATATTACCTAACAGTATTACCTATTTACTGTTTTAACTGCTCATCTCTGCCCATCTGCATGAACATTCTAAGCCCTCATGCCAAGCCCTCAGGCCACAGACAGACAGGCCGCAGGAATATTCTAAGGGTGACAGTTAAACCCAGCCGGCTTCAAGATGTTTTACTGGCTCAGGTATGGAATTTTTGCAATTTGAAGGTCCGATTACCTGCCCGCAACAGGGAGGGATGTCATGTGAAAATTTGGGGGCCGTTTCGGCATTAGGGAGTCACCAACAAACGGATGGTTAGCTTTTTATATATTTAGATAGTAGTATATTCCTTTCTCAGTCTGGCAAAAGACATCCACTTTTTCCTTCCATCTCATTCCTTACTGCTTAAGGATATAATGTGAACTGGGCTGAATCAGATGCATTTGAGTGCAGGGCCTCAATGGCCCCTTCAAATTCAAAATAGACTGTAGGATGAGGGAGAACCCACATTCAAACAACACTGTTGAGTCAGACCCCTGAACATGGAGGGGGAAGAGCAGCAAAGGGAACACTTATCTTTAGTTTTTTACAAGGTTGTGATTTCCACACAAAAAGAGATGTTGTGATTTGTGTGTAAAGATATTACATAATCCAAATTTTACATGCTTTAACTTTAGGGGTAAGTGCATATCTAGAGAACAGCAGGAATCAAGTTATAGTAGGAACTAGGTGGCTTTATTGCACGTTCATGGAGAGTTCTTATAACATACTAGTGGGGCCCAGCCACGCGTTGCTGTGGCAATTGTCCTTCTCATCACAGTCCGCAATCCACACAGATGTCCATGCAGGTCCAATGATCCGCAGTATAGCCTTTTGGGGTGGTCAAATAGAATCCCTCTTTCCCTTTTCAATTCACATTGTTATATGGTGGTGCCTTGTGTTTTTAGTATAAAGTAACCCTTTCCATTCCACAACGGAACTGTCCAGAGTACGAATCCCACTGTCCATGAGGCTGGTTGACACGCACAGTCCTGGCTTGGGTAAGGCAGAACTGGGGCAATGAGGCTATCCCAGTCAGGCAGCAGAGACAGGGTGGTGAGGCACTCAGATCGAGGCCAGCTCTCTGGGTTCTTAAAGGGCCATGTGCAAAAGAAGCGGAGCCGGTAGTGTTGGTTCACCCCCACCCCATGGATTTTCTTAGAAGAAAAGAGCAAACTGCAGCTCGCTTTTAGTAAAAGAGAGCTGTGGTGAATATGGGTGAGGAAGTGGGTAAGTGGTGGTTGGATGTGAGGGAGGGCAGAGTGAGGTGTGTAAGGATGAGCTGGATATGTATTATGTGGTAGCAGTGGGTGAGGCACAGAGAGTGAAAGTTACCTGTGTGTGTGGGGGGGGAACCCCACCTGACGTCTCACACGGCAAAGTGTGTATGTGTTTCACTTCCACTCGTATTACCTACCAGTATTACCTATTTACTGTTTTCACTGCTCATCTGTGGCCATCTGCACGAACATTCTAAGCCCTCAGGCCACAGACAGACAGGCTGCACGAACATTCTCAGGGTGACAGTTAAACACAGCCAGCTTCAGGGCCTGGTGCACCAGGAAAAAGACGTTTTACCTGGCTCAGGTATGGACTTTCGGCGATTTAAAGGTCCCATTACCTGCCCGCAACAGGGAGGAACGTCATGTGAAAATTTGGGGGCTATCCGTCCAGCTGTTTCGGTGTTAGGGAGTGACTAACAAAGCCACTGTTTGCTTTTTATATATATATTGCTTTTTATATATATAGATGGACAGTCCAGAATGAAGGATAGGAAATGGCTGAAGGAGCTAACCAGGATAGATCAAAGGAAAGCAGTGACTAATTATTTACTGCTTTAGGGAAACTAGGGAAACCGGCTATACTGTACTGTGATGTGCCATTTCCGCCATCTCACTCTGTCTTCTGTGTCACAGTTTTGCAACCCTGTTTTGCCCCACTGTGTAGTGCATTTTGTTCAGTGAAGCATTAGCCTAACACCAGTTCCTTAAATGTAGTATATACCATGAAATTGCACCCTCTCTGCATTAGAGCCATTATAGAGGTGTAATTATATGCTGTGTTTATGCCTGTTGCATTCCCTTCTAAATTTCTTAATCATAAGAAGTGGAAGATCAGTATTCTTGTATTAAATAGTAGAAAAATCTGACACATTATCATTCTAAGAAGCACAGGGTGGGGTATGTTCCAGGCATAGAGCAAGTGATATGGACAGGAATGGGAGAAGTAAATGGCTTGATGGTGTGGCTTTGTTTGCACTGTAGGTTCTCTCTTTTCTCTCACTACCCTCCTGGCAAGATAATGCAGCTGGCAGCAAGTAGAGGAGATTACCATCCTGCTGTCTGCCACATCTGATCTGCGGGGAGCTGGGTGCCATCCAGCTGGCTGGTAGCTCAAGGCCTCAATTCCCCCTTGACAGCTGGTGTGCTGCTGAGCAGACAAGGAAAGCAATCCTGCTTTTCTCGAACAGTACGAAAGAATCTGTTTCTTGGAGATACCGTTAGAATGAATTGATTGAAGCTGAGTAGAGAGAAGGGTGGAAGATCTATCTATCTATCTATCTATCTATCTATCTATCTATCTATCTATCTATCTATCTATCTATCTATACACACACACACACACACACACACATACATACATACATATACATACATACATACATACATACATACATATATATATATATATACACACACACACACACACACACACATACATATATACATACATATATACATACATACATATATATATATATAGTGTGAAGGGTGCCCTCCCCTTTGAACTTCCTGTCATGTAGTCAACAGTTTGTCTGCTTATGAAGAGAATGTTCTTCCCCAGTAAGCCTGAAATCTCTTCAGAATTTCTCTTCTTAAAGTTAAGTGTGTTGTGGAAAGACTACTGTGAAGTAACAGCATTACATTGAATGGCAAAACTACCATTCAAGAATTAATGAAGGGGTCAGGGATTTTATATATAAATATTTTGGTAACTAATACATGTCCATCCTGTTCTTTGTAGCTCATTGGTTCTATATTTGAGCCGTTATGATATTGTAATCTCTGATATTAAAGCTACTTTTCCAAAGGATAGAAGCAACTTTCATTACAAGATGGCATTTACTTTAATAGTACACTCCATGGTATCAAATGACTGCTGGAGGCAGCAAAGATTGACTTGCTTTGTACAAGTATCTTTTTATTTTAAATAGACAGGGGGGAAGGCCAGATATGGTAGTATCTTTAGATATTATATGAAATAATATTTTTATGGTTGGCCAAAGTTACACCTGCATTTGTAGTTCAGTTGGCATGACTTCATTTTTATGGTCACTTTGTTCCTCTTAAAGGCTTTTGCTGTACAAGTTATAAGTTAGGTTTCTTGGTTTCGTTCGTTGCTTTGACTTTGTTCCCTATAATGTACTAGCCTTGCTCCTGCATCAACGTGCAAGGATGGAGAGATTAGCAAAGGGACTGAAGCTTGAAAATGAGGAGCTTGAGAAGCTTAAATCTGAAGTGAATGGTATGGAGCATGACCTTATGCAAAGGCGTCTCAGAAGAGTGAGCTGTACAACCTCAATCCCGACAGTAAGTATTATCAGTTTATAACTGAAATCTTTGTTTCCTTGTTTCAACACATGGGCAACACATACACCAACACCATACACATACACAATAGTCAAGCTAGTTGCTGCAGCTCTTGTCCTTTCTGCTTAGAAATATTTGTTTAAAGTAGCTTTCAAAGTCTAACTGAACATTGGGTGAATGTTTGGGTAGAAGGAAAATCCACTATTTGCCTGAACATAAATTGTATCTTCATAAAAACATTTTTTAACAGTCATGGCTTCTTCTGAGAAACTCTAGATTTTTTTTTTGGTTAGGATGGAATTGAGACTCTTGTTAGGATAAATCAACAAGAATAAAGGCCAATTAAGATAATTGACTGAAACTTTGTATTTATAATCATGCATTTCTTCAGCAAGAGTTCTGATTGCTGCAATAATTGAAACCTATTGGCTCGCTTCCGAACTACATAGAAGCATGATCTTTCTTACCCTTTTGTACTACGTAATTGTATGTGCTATGGCACAAGAGGGCAGCTGTGAAATTAATTTTGTTTTATGACTTTATTGATGTATGTGTGCAGTTAAATAAAAAATTGTTATGCTAACTTTTATTTCATTCTTATATTTGATTCCCTCTTGCTAGCCTGAAGAAATGACCAGATTGAGAAGCATGAACAGACAGCTCCAGATCAATGTTGACTGTACACAGAAAGAAATTGACCTCCTGCAGTCTAGAGGCATATACTTTAATTATCATTGTTTTTTAAAAGGAGTTTTGGAACTGTTTATTTGAATGCAAGCAGTTATATGTATACTATAGTTTTGTCTTTTCTGATGATGCAGAATGAAAGCTTCCTTTTCTGCTGGTTATATGCACCATAGTGTGTTATGTAATGTTAAATTAAAACAAGGGAGTTCCTGGTTCAGACTCTCTAACATGCTATGAAACTCAACAGGTGACCATGGATGGCTTCACCATCTTTCAGCCTAAACTGTTGCATAAAGGTTTTGTGAAGATAAAATGGTGGGGGTGTCACAATGAGAAAACTTATTCCACTTTGAGGGAAAGATGGACAAAAAGTATAGTAACTGTATAAGTTAATATTTGGATTTACCACTAGCAAAAGGAAGGCAGAAGGAAAAGCTGATTCTGGCTGTGTCTTGGTATGTGTTAAGTTAAAAGGTTGCCACAGCTCCAGAGCAATGGAGCTCTTTGAGCTGTTGAGATAGAAAGGTACAAATGAAGCCTGTAAGGAAGTGTAGACAGTAAACATGTCACATTTAGCATATACATACTTACAGGGGCAGAGCAAGGGGGAACTGCGCCCAGGGCATTGCGTCCCACCCAGCCCTCTTGGCGCTACGCGACTGCATACTTGTGCTAGTAACTTGCATAATTTCTTCAATATTTGACTCTTACTGTGAAGACAACATTATTTTTTGCTTTATATATATCCTAATAGGAAACTTTGACCCGAAAGCCATGAGTAACTTTTATGATAACTTAGAGCCTGGTCCTATTGTGCCACCAAAGCCATGTAAAAAAGGTGAGTTTCTCTATAGACATTCCAGATTTGATTTATAACATCTTGTTGCTTAAAAATGTTCATGTTAGCAAGAATTTCCACACATTTTCTTATTATCTCATTTGAGGTTTTTATGCTTATGTTTCTATCTTATTATGCAGTTGAAGAGATGAATTCCACCTGCCTTTCCACTTAGCTTTCCTTGGGTTGTGCCATTTGATTTTTGACTTAGTGCTGTAGATGGTTCCACTTCATCAGCCTTCTCTTCCCACCCACTTGTTTTTATTCAGGGGCTTCCTGCCTTTTCCCTTTTAAATTCTGAAGAGCTTGAGTGGCCAATTCCAATTAACCTGTGATGAAGCCAAGAGTCAGTAAATCTGACAGTTTTTATCTTTCACTTTACATTCTCATATCTCAGGGAAGTTACTGATCACCTTAATACCTTCCATTGTGGTATTATCATTGAAACAGATTCAGTCGTAAGAGCTCTTCCGTGGACAAACTGTAATCATTAGAAAAAAGGCACAGGTTGAAATTAAATCCATGAAATATAATTACCATCAATCTGTTTTCTAGTGAATTCTGAGGAATAAAGATCATACATTTTATATTTCATGTTGAGTATACATTTAAATTCTAATGTTGTATAGTTTAGTTGTCTGTAGTCACTGAACATATGTCCATATTGGAAACATCTTGTTCTCTAAAAATGCTAGCTAATGGAGGAATCAGAAATGCCTGATATGAAGTGGCATTAAGTGTGCTTTCTCTCAATATCTTGAGGCAAAATTTGAATCTGCTGGAAAGTAGGTAGAAGTTGAAAGAATGATGGAAGCTCTTACCCAGTGTGAGAAGGATCCACTCAGCAGCGGTCGTGGTAACAGCAGAAGCAGTTGAGGAAAAGAAAACACAGGAACCCAGGCGTTGTTCACTTCAAAGAACAGAAGGGTTTTATTCCTTGTTTCCAAAAGCACAAAACAGTCTGACAGAGTGCAGCGCAGCAACTGGATAACCAAAGCACGCATAGACCAAACTGTTCTGTGCATACATATAGAGACATTCAACCAATCAGGGAGCAGTGATGCAATCACACTAGATGTGCTTGGTCATGGTTGCATCACCCACTGAAACTAGGTGAAAGGTGGAGGATTGCATCAGCCAAGCTGTCAAGTAGATTTTGGTGATCTAACTGTCAAGTCCTAACACAGTGACCCTGATTATATTCAGCTTTTGTGCAAAACCGACAAGTGTCTGGACACCAAGTACATTAGAGTCACATCAGTCAGTTAAATTCCTCAGATGCTTGAATTTAAAACGGTTGTTTACTTATGTACTTTATAGGCTGCTTCTTTTACTGAGGCTCCAGGCAGATTACACTGTGTGAAACACTGCAGTCAAATAGCATGGAATATCCAATAAAGAGTGCAATAGGATTAGGATTACAAAATTTAGAAACAATGTGAAAAAAGGATGAGACATATACATATGAGAATGCAATCTACTTTTTGGAAATCCATTTTATGCATTATTTATCTGAAATGCCTATTTGAAAATAACTTGTTTATTCTAGTGGTTGATAAGTTTTCAGTTTGTCAGTAGTGTTTTTGTGGGCTGCTTTTGATACCTACCGAACCTCATTACATTTCAGTAATCCCAGTGTCTAAAGCCAAAGATACCAACACAAATTCTATGCCAAATCAGATATTAGTTCAGAAGGTCAGCCCACTGAAGAGCAGCCCTAGCTCAGCCCATTGAAGAGCTGGAAGCAGTAAATGCTACTATTCTGTTTTAATCTGCTTCCTAGTGCTAGACAGCCCAACCTAGAGCCTTGGGCTGCTGCCCCACCCCACTGTCTCCAGAGGGATTTTCAGCAGCACAGGGAGTCAAAAAATAAAACAAAATCTCCCTGCTGCCAGAAATCCTTCCATTGGGCTACATGGACTTACACCACCGCCGGCCTCACTGGTGTACATTAGAGCCCTGGCCCATGGCATAACCGGAGGTAATACTGGGATGGAATCCTACTAAATGTCGGCTCCACCCCCAGACCACCCCCGTTACACCAGTGGGGCCGGCGGTGGAGCAGGAGCACTGATGCAGTACTCAGTGTCATGTCTGGTCGTTTCGGAGGGCCGCAGCGACTGCTTGCCAGCGTATTTGCTCCTCCACCAGGATAAGTGACCTGGGCAGGGCAAATCTGCTGGAGTGGCCCCCACTTCTTCAGGGAGTCACTTCACTCACTCACACACACTCTCACACATACACACCCCATCTAGATTGAGCTAAGAGTGGTATGGGAGTCCACTCTAACTATACTCTTATATGTCAGGCAAGATCTGCCACAGAATCTCACCTTAAGCTTTGAAGACAGTTTAGATAATGTAATCTCTTGAAATCGCACACGAGCAATTGCATCTAGTAGAATATACCTGCTTCCAAGAACATTATCTATAAATCGGGAGGGGGAAGATGTGGCTTACGCTAAGGTCAGAGATGGCAAATGGAATACAGGATCAGGTGTTAAACTTTTCATACCATCATAATCTGTTTCCATTATTGTTTGTGTTGTATTTAAAGATGGATCTCTAAAAAAAAATTATTCTCTGCAGACCATCAAAGCAGTTCCAAGCAAGCTGTTCGATCACAGCCACGAGATGAAGACTTTGAAGGAGCTCCGTGGAATTGTGATAGCTGTACTTTTTTGAACCACCCAGCACTGAATCGCTGTGAGCAATGTGAAATGCCACGGTATGCCTGAATCCACTAAGGGCTGCTTTGGATTTTTTAAAAAAAGGCTCTTGAGCACACAGCCATAGGAGAAGGAGTCAGGGAGCACCTTTCAGTCCATCTGCCAGGCATTTGCCAGCCAATCATTGTCAAATTGTGAGAGAAATTCCCCTTCCACTCATGCTGCACTAAAGATTAATATCGGAAGAAAAAATATTCTCTTATCCCGCTGTGGTGAGTGAGGCTGAAAGGATACCCTAAATGCAAAAAGGATTTCCTCCATGAAGAATGTATACAGGAAAGCAGATGATTGCTGCTGTACTAGGCCCTATAATCACACATACTGAGTAGTAGCCCTTACATATATTTTTATAAGCATAGAACTATTACTTTGTGGTGTGAAGTGTTACAGGTATCCAGATAAACTGTGAAGAGCCAGAGCTGATGAATTTGGCCGAAGCAGGCTGGGAAACAAAAGGCTCCCTGTGCTTCCCAGGTTTTAAACTACTGAAAAAGAAGATGGGGGGAAAATTCAAAGAAAATAAAAGGGTATTGGTAAATGCTGCTTTTTTTTCAGGGTAATTCAAGTCTACACAATTGCTGTTTTGAAATTGTGGAATTGTGAATTGTGGTGAGGAGGAAGGAAATTGTGAATTGTGGTGAGGAGGGAGAAGTACTGTATGAGCCTTATTTATAGAGTACAATCTGCGGTGATTTTACAATCCCTGCTGCTTGTACAGTACTCACCAAGTCATGTTAACACTGGTAATTAAGTAATTATACCATATTACAGCAGAAAACTAGTGCTGCATGCTTTTATTAGGCCTTTGTGTTTTAAAGCTAAAAGTAAAGTATGCTTTTATAAATGACGTTCCTTTAACTGAGCGTGACTACAGTGGAGTGGACATATGCCAAATGCCAAAATATTCCAAATTTCTCTTTGGAAGACTTGAGCTCAGCAATCATTATGTATAAGAAGTGTTTGCACCCTGTTCCTTAGGCCTTTCAGATTCCAATTATGTGAAGAATTCATGATGTTTACAGCACAGATGGTACTTTGTGCCCCCATACTGATTTAGCTGAAAATTAGTACACAATATTAGCTCTTTGTTAAGGGTTTATTTGCACCTTGATAATAAACCAGCCTGTATAAACTAGTAAAATGGCATATCTTGAAATGTTGCGTACAGCAATTCTTTTTTTTTAAGGTGATCAAGTAATTCTCATAATCCCCTCAAAAACAAAACCCCTGGAATTGTACTGGTACTTTTATGCATTTGACATTATAAAGGAGGTGTATGATCTGAGTGCTTTAGATTACTAAATAAAGCACTCATTTTTAAGATCCCTTGGTACCTGAAACTGAGTAATTCTAAACAATGTGTGAAAATGTTCAGGATTTTTCTTTTACTGGCAAAACTCTGGGACAGTGTTTAATTTCTTACACATTCAGATTGTGTTACTCCAGTCCTCACAGATTCTGCAAGCAAGTGTTTTGAGTCATGTAGATACAGATAATGATAAAATAACCAAGTCCAGAGGCGTAGCTAGGGGAAATGGAGCCTGGTGCAAAATCTTGAGTTTTGCTGCCTCCCCCCATGTTTGTTTGTGTTTTTTGTATTTTTTAGCGTTTTTTCAGATTTAAGCCTGCAGGGGGCACATTTTTTAGGCTAGCAGCATCAACATTTCAAGGTATCTTTAGGTTTGGTGAAGTTTGGTTTAGGGGGTCCAAAGTTATGGACTCTCAAACGTGTAGCCCCCATCTCCTATTAGCTCCCATTGGCAACAGTGGGGATGGGGCACCCCCTTTGGGAGTTCATAACTTTGAACCCCCTGAACCAAACCTCACCTAACTTGGGTGGTATCATCAGGAGAGTCCCCCGAAAACTCCCTGAAATTTTGGTGCTACTAACCTAAAAACTGCACTTCCTGCAGGCCAAAAACTGAAAAAACTAAAAAATACAAAAAACAAATCTGAAATTTTTGCTTCCCCCCCAGGCGTGCCCTCGGTGCAACATGTACCCCCCCTCGTTCCCCTTGTAGCTACGCCTCTGATCAAGTCTGGTGTTTAAATTGGAGTTTATTTTGTATGACGTTGGAGTGTTACTTCATCTATCCAAATTTTACATAAACTATTTAATACCAGAGAGAACAGTTATAACAATCAAATAAAGGGCAACAGTGTTGAGATTTTTATTGAAATCCCAGACATGTAACTCTGTTACAAATATGACTGAGGGAAATTTTTAAAAATTCTCCCGCACTTAATAAGTGTCAAGAGTTAAATTGTCAAATTCTTCATTTTTATAAATCAGAAAATAATGATATGAAAGACATCAGGTGAAATTTTGTTTTCTGTTACCAGTTAACTAACATCATTATGTCCTGAGCTGTTCAGTAGCAATTGTCATGATTTCATCTTTTATGTATTTGTGTTTATGAATACATGTTCTCATTTGGCACTTATTCTTACTGCTGTTGTCAAGGAAATTATAGTTATCAGGTTAACTGTAAAAGTAGTGTCTTTAAAGGTATGTACTTCTTCGTCACACCAGTATGACTGCTAATGGTTTTGTTTAGGAAAGAAAAAGGTTACAAAAATTGCATGTAGTCTTTTAGTTTAGGGTGCATTCCATCTTAAGTAAATGCTTTCTGGAGTCAAGCAATGTAATTATAAGCCCTGCAGGGCCTTTGATATACTAGCATGTCTCTGGGCTCATAGTAGCATCCCCATTCTATCGTTTAAGTCAAAGAATGCTCAAAGCATGTGAATTTCCTCCTCTGTGTTCACAGATTCTTTGATTCATATGATAAAACAGGGAAACCATATACATGTATAACTACATTGAACACTGGGTGTGCAGATTTGTTGATTTGGAAATCCATCTCCTTTTGCTCTTGACTTTCACTTACATGTAGAAGGCAAAAAACCAGCTTGTTATGAGAAGTATGAGAGTGGGTAGTAATGATGATTCATTCAGAAAAGCTCGAAGCAAATTAAGTCTTGCTTATTTGCTGACACTGCAAAAATTTCTTGTACACATTACATGCAATGGCCAATTAGCAATGAAACTGATATATAAGAGACTTGAATTTTAATTAGGAAGAATTCATAAAAGTATTGGACATAATCTATCACTTGAAAGACACCGGGAATAAGTGATTTAACCAACGTGGTTTTAGATCAAGCCCAAACCAATGTAAATGTCACAGAACCCTTTGATTAATACATTCATGACCCCTAGTATCACTTGAAATACAAAATGCACTGATGTATGCAACTTGGAAATGTGCACATTGAGTGATGGGATTTTCAGGCCATCAGGAATTTTAAAAATGCACTACTTTTTAATAATCACTGAGCTTTCCCTTACCTGTAGTGCTTGGGTAAGCACAGTAGGGTTAATCTATTTGGACATTAGATATTTAAGGTTATGCCCGGGTTCTTAAAAATACTTCTGTTTATAAATTACCTATTTTATATTTAACTGCTGTTAAGATGCTTCCCTTTCAAATATAAAATACAAAAACTCCTCCAAGTTTTAGTTGATAGAATAGGTTGTGGTAAAAGTCAGAAAATTGCAAACCAAAAGTTAATCCTGAACTTGGATATATGATGAAATGTCAAGCTAGTTTATTTGTGTAGAAAGGGAGGGGCTAAAAAAGCTAAGAGAAAATGTTTTGTGAAATAGATAAACTGAGAGGTGTGTTTGTGTGTGTGTGTCTGTGATATGTGTGTACTTTCCCTTATTCAGCAGATGTATAAAGCAGGTATGATTTGAAAGAGCTGGTCTCAGTCACACCACTAAGCCACATTTTCCTTCTTTAAAAGTTGCTTTCTTTCAATTAGCGTAGGTCCCAGTTCGGCATGTACCTTTCATTTCCCCCCTATGATGATTGTAAGCTTCTTTAAAGTTATTTGGATGCACATATTTTGAAATTGGGACAGAACTGCAAAATAAAAACATGTTTTAAACAGAAGATGGACAGATTAAATGTGCTGATTAATGGGATTGTGACACTGGATTGACAAGCATTTAATAAAAGAAAAAAGCTGTTGTGTTGCCTAGAAAGTATTTCTAAACCTGCAGTATTTCTAAATTATGTAAATAGGGTTGTCTTAACTTCTGGATTTGGGTGTGCTGTGAATGAAAACTTATTGCAAGGTGAAATGTATAATGCATTAAGAGACTGTGGGTGCATGGGATCTCCAGAGGACAAAATACAGAAAGCTGCAGTTTCCTGGAAAAAAAAGTAAAGAAACAGAACATCCTGAATTTGTCTTTATTTGTAGCAAGGATCCTTGTTAAAAACAAAACAAAACGATGTAAGTTGCTTTGACATGCAGTCTCTCCACTTAAAATTGAGTCTTCCACCTTAACACATTGTCAAATTGCAATAGTCTTGTGTTGTGCTAGAGCTTCTTTTCAGCAATCATTTATAAACTTTGAACTTCCATTCCAATTAAGTGGTGTCCTTATGGGTCTCCAGTGAAGCCTATTACATTCTGTAAGGGTGTCATAATTGGATTATCTGGATCTCCTCTTTCACAGATAGTAGCTTAGTATTTTGAAGATATAGTTTTTGGATTACCGGTTTAGCTACTACAGATCCTTTTTCAGTGCAACTCCAGCACAAGCATTAGTTGTGGTTCAGAACTTGGTGTGACTTCATACTTTCTTCCCTGGAGTGTGGAACAGTGGAAAAATAGAGGGTACTACTCCTTCATCATTCATATTACCTGTCTGCTGTGCCCTTTGATCTCAGCAGCTTTACTCAGTACCAATTGTTTCTTAGGAGAGACCTGAGGCCATCTTCTCAGCATGGATGAGAACAAAAGGGACTGTGAGACCACATTCTTGTTCCACCGCCTGTTCCCTATTGCATTAAGCATTATTTCTCTAACCACAGTTATTTAGTATTTGTACTGGCAGAAATCCAGAGATTGCTTTTCTGCTTATGGAAAGACATTTTTGCCAGTTTTCTTCCCCATTCTACTGCTGCCTCCATTTTCGCCTACTGCACTGCTCATGAATGCCCCCCAGGATGTCAGAGATGTGAGCAGGCTGCAACAGGAGAGAGGAAATCAATGACACCCCCCCCCCAAATTACTCATGAAGGTAGAACATGGCACAAAGTAATGAGTGCAATCCATGTATCAGTTTTAAGATTCACTTTGAACAACTGTAGATAAGCTTGTGGCACATCAGTGAACTCTATCATAATAGTTTAAATCACTATGGCTGTTTCTGCACAGCCAAGGGAGAGAGCCTGCATTGGCATTAATGATGCCGATGCAGGCTCTGGGGCCGTTCGCAGAAACAGCCCCATGGAATGCGCAGCTGTTGGAGCAGGCTCCGCATAGCCGTGTATTCCCCTCCCTGGCCCCTAACGCCTCCTTACCTTCTGTTGGCAGCCGTCGCTCTGCTGTAGCTCTGAGGAGGCCAGGGGACATGCCCCCATGGCCAGAGTGACGGCTGAAGCACCGGAGGCCAGGGGGAGTGCCCCCTTTCCTCCTCAGAGCGACAGCTGCCAGTAGAAGGTAAGGAGGCGTTTGGGGCCAGGGAGGGGGAAACGCTGGCTTCCACCCACTGCTGTTTGCATGGCAGCGGATGGAAGCCGGCGTTTGCAGGAAAACTCACTTCACAAGTGAGTTTTGAAAACACCGTTTTTGCGGGAACAGAGCACCGCTGCATCGATTTGGCAGTGGCGCCTGTGCGAAGGGTCCCTGCCACAACGGTGTTTTACCGGGCTGAAGCCATTGCTTTCAGCCCGTGCAGAAACCACCTAAGATTAGAAGAAATGCAACTATATTGCTGGCAAATCAAAATAATTTTTAATATGTCAAGAGACTTTCTGAGAACATAGCTACTGATCGTTCCCCAGCACGACTATACAGCAGGTATTTTAAAAAAACAACTTGCAAGTTCAATTTTATGAGACATGAGAACTGGCAACCAAGGGGTGTGTGTGCATGTGCAGCTGTGGCCGTGGCTTCTAGATTGTGGTCTATATTTCTACTATTTTCAGATGTATGGTGATAACTTTTCTTGAAACACCAGTGCAAAGTACAGCAGAGGAATACTTCCCTAATTATGGTTGCATTTTCCCCCAGCTTTCACCGTCACAGAATTACTACACCTGTTGGCATATCACTGGTTCAGAGATGTCTCTTTGTTAAAAAAAACAACAACAACATATGGAACAACAATAACAAAATTACAATAAACACATAGTGGCCTCCGACTAGTCACATATCAAGCTAGATTATTCTATATTAGTCTAACATGCTCAGTATCATTTTAAGATTTTCTTCATATTAAGAAAGAGCTGTACAATGGATACAATTTCTCGTGATGGTAAATTACGGTAATATCTCAACTGTTTTATATATCAAAGCCCAAGAGTACAGAGTCATTGTTTTGCCTATTTTTTAAAAAGTTTATAATCAATCCAATATAATATGTATGCCTTCATGATCTTGAACTGCATGCCAGGTGTTCATTTTCAGTTACGTACAAGGTACAATTATAGCAGCTGACCAAAATTGTTAGCGTTTGTTGCCCAATGTGCCCAGTTGCACAGGCAGAATTAAGTCTAAATCTAAGACAATTCTAGCATTATTTTACAGAATTTTAAAGAGACTGTTTCCCCACTCCTCCACATGAAACCTGCTGGGTGACCTTGAATTAGTCACAGTTATCTCAGAACTCTCTCAGCCCCACCTACCTCACAAAGTGTCTATTGTGGGAAGAAGACGGTAAGGAGTTTACAAGTCCTGGGGCGGGGTGGTGGTGGTGAATTGCCAGTTTTGGGGGCCCAGATGACCCAGATTGAAGATCTGCGACTCTAGAATTTTTAAGGTTCTAATTCCCTACTTACTACTGAAGAGGGAAAGAATTCAAAGAAATTTGCTCTGTTGTCTTCTTACTTGTCTTCTGTGCCACCAGCAGTCCTAAAAAAGAAGGAAAAACCTCACCTGGAAAAACTGGTTCTGAGAGATGACCCCATGGAGGGTCCTTCTAGTAAGATCTGCCCCAGACTTCCAGAGCCCCTGGCTATGGACTCTAGCCTGAGCGCAGTCAATGCTGGTCAGATGGGAAATCCAGCAAGCAACACATATCCTACAGAACAAGCAGGCATGCCAGCAATGCTAGCTGACCGGACTTCAGTCTCCATTTCATTGGTCCTGGGGTTAAGGACTGAGGAGGCTGGGTTGGTCTTTAATAGGTCTTGAGGACAGGTTCCCCCCCCCCACCCCGGAGGTCAGACTCTTTCCCCTAGCTCACAATGGTGGCTTCCTTTGATAACAGGATTCCTGCCTATGGTGGACTCTTCAAACATGTCTGCTGCACCTGTTTTGCCTCCCAGTTTTCCCATGCAAGGCCTGCCCTGGTAGATGCCGCATTGGGGATTCCTCTGGGGAGCTTCTCCCTTCCAGCCTCTTCTGGATAGATTGCCACCCTTGAGATCCCAGACAACCCAGAATGAGCCACTGCCCACTCTCACTTGATCCCAAGATATGGCACCGACTGGGAAGATTTTCTGGCCACCATTCTAAACTACCTAGATGTCCCAGAAGCCCAGAGGGGGAGAAATGGGATACAAATTCTCCTGTATCTTCCCCTAAATGCAGGCCAATGCTTTCCATGGTGAGAGTGACCTCACACAGATCAGGATTCAGTCTCAGTGGCTTCTGTAGCTGCCACATCTGACTGGGAAAAGAGGAACTGGTCGGATGAAGAGGGGGATGCCTCAGATGACTCAGCCAGGCTTTTTCCATATGAGCATTCTCCAGGGTACTTCAAGAAAGTAATATCTACCTTAAAATATAATGTAGAGGAGGAGGAGCCTGAGTCTTCAACTACTCCCAATTCAGCCCATTTTGCAGCAAGAGCCTTTAAACAGTCAACCAAGCCTATATCAGAATGCCCTTTTCCTTATCAATTTGACAAGGTCCTGAAGGTGGAAATGGCTACCTCTGGATATGCTCCAGCTTGAAGTATTCCAGTAAAGAGATATTACACCTTGACTAAAGAAGCCATGGAGCACCTAAAGGTCCCGCTTATAGATGCATTTGGAAGCCATCCTCTCCAAGAGTTGTTCTAAAGGACCAATTAAATAGAAAAAACAAAGTTGCACTTTAAAAGGTGCACAAAGCAATCTCATTAATGATCAGGGCTTCAGCTGTCTTGTCCAACTTCACTAGAACAGCAGCAGTATGGACGGATGATCTGCGAAATCCAGAGCTGAATCCAACTGCTCTCAGGAAGGACCCTGCTGAAGATTCACAGAGCTAACCAATTTGTGGCTTAAACTTCTTTAGACACGCTCCGTGTATGCTCCTTCAGGCTGCAAATGTGTTGGTACATTGCAATCTGTGGATTTAGAATTGGAAGGCAGTTACTTCAACCAAAGCAAACTCGTCTACTGAAAGTTTTGGAGGCAGGCTTCTGTTCAGTGAGGTGGCTTTGGAGAAAGTACTGGACAGGTAACAACAAACTTGCTTCTGCTTGATTTCCAGATTGGAGGTTGTCTGCCTTTCTTCTCCCAGGATTGGGAGAGGACTGTTAGAAGCAAACAAGTGCTCAGCATTGTGTGGGAGGGGTGCAAGATAAAATTCTCATGCCTTCCTCCCACACACCTATGTCAAAGGAGTCCTCATTCAAAAGGCTCATGAAATTCAATTATTCTCCAGAAAGCTGGGCAGCGTCTACTGGGTATAGGTGCAATAGAGATAGTACCTGTAGAAGAACAAGGGAAGTGGGTTTACTCACCTTTGTTTATGGTGCCAAAGAAGCTGGGAGAATGGAGGGCAATTCTGAACCTCAAGAGCCTCAACCTGCGGGTACAAAAGAGAAAGTTCAGAATGGGATTGTGCCGGTCAATAGTACAGGTGATTTACCAACAAAATTTCCTTACTCCTTTCAATTTGAAAGAGGCCTACCTACATATTCCTATTTACAGAGTTTCCCAGAAATACTTTCATTTCTGTGTGGAGGACTGGCACTACTAGTACCAGGCAGGCACTCCCATTTGGACTGTCCAGAGCTCCCTGTATTTTTACCAAGGTACTAGTTGACCTTGTAGCCCACCTGAGATTGTGGGGAATCCATGTTTACTCTTACCTGAGTGGCATCTTGATCTGGGTGTCATCAGAGATCGTGTCCGGGTACACACAGGAGACCATCCAGATATTGGGCGACCATGGGTTCCTCATGAACAGGGAGAAGAGCTCTCTAATGGCTCAGATGGAGTTAATTCATCTGGGGCAGGGGTAGGGAACCTGCGGCTCTCCAGATGTTCAGGAACTACAATTCCCATCAGCCTCTGTCAGCATGGCCAATTGGCCATGCTGGTAGGGGCTGATGGGAATTGTAGTTCCTGAACATCTGGAGAGCCGCAGGTTCCCTACCCCTGATCTGGGGGATAAACTCTACAGTGAGCAGTTTACCTGCTGGAGGAGAAACAACAGAAGATCAGGGACTTGACTCAGGTGACATGCCAAAGGAAATCAGAGTATTTGATGGAACTATCAGTGCTGCTGGGACTCCTCATGTCTACTATAGGTATGTTACCTAGAGCAGGTTGCATACTAGATCCCTGCATTGGACACTGCTGCCATTCCAGAGGGAGATAGCAAAGAAAAACGATTAAAAGGTATTGTACCACACCAGCTCTAGAAGCAATTAAGATGGTGGACACAGATACTTCACCTGTTTACCCTTTGTATAGGTAAACCAAATTATAGTCTCCATGGATGCTGGTAAAGGCTCCAGTGGCCCATGGAGTTTGGTCTGACAGAGTCAAATAACAGAATTAACTGGCTGGAACACTCAGGCTTGTGTTGTTAGCATTCCAGCATATTGTAGCAGGTTAGCATGTGCTAGTACAGACCAATAACACTGCCACTACAAATCAAATTAATAGACAAGTGAACGAAGGTGCACACACTCCCCCACGAGGCTCTCCTCTTATTAAATAGGGCAGAAAACAAAGTTGTGAGCCTTTGGGCAAGGCACCTGAGTGGTGTATCAAATGTCACAGTAGAGTGGTTAAGTCACACTGGTGTAGATCAGGGGAAACATGAAGCTCCACCCCTCTTGTTTCAGCTTTTGGTTAGAAAATTCTGTAAGGCAATAATGAACCTTTCTGCAACAAGAAAACATTGTGAAGTGCAACTTTTTGTCCCTCAGTTTCAGGATCACCTGATGAAGGGGACACAGATGGTTCCAGGGACTTTTATATGTCTTTCCACCTTCCCCCCTACTGGGCAAGGTTTTGAGGAAGATTTGGGAGGAGTGGGTAGAAGTACTGGTAATGGTGCCACACTGACTACGGAGGCCTTAGTTTTCAGATTTGATGAATCTGAGGCAAGGCGAGCCAAGGAGACTGTCAATCAGGAAGGACCTTCTGAAATTAGATCGTGGCTGCAATGGAGGGTATGGCACTTGAGTGGAAGATCTGTTAAAGGTCCACCTAGGGAACTAGTAGACATAATGATGAAGAGTCACAGAAAGTCTATGAGATGCCTATATAATTCCACCTGGAAGGTGTTTTATAAGTGGTTAATCAAGAAGAACATCAATATGTTGAAGGCATCTCATAAGGACATTGTCGTGTTCTTGTTTGATGGGTGGAAGACGTCGTTAAGCCCCAATACTTGTTTCTTCAGACCTCTTCTGAATTGGTAAATATAGCTCTCAATGCCCTCTTCTATTCCCATCTATCCTTCACCTCTCTCTACATCCTAGGCTCCTTGAACCCCTTGTTTTTGCAGAATTGTGTGGGTATTTGTATTATTTTTGATTCTTTAATAAAGTTGTATACCCTTAAATTCTGGTATGTGTGGATTTCTAAGGGGAAAGACCTCTATAAAATGCAGGTGTAAGATCCCCACCCAGCTTTTTTCATTGCAAGGTCCGTTCCCTGCTATTTCTCCAAACTAAAAAAGAACAGACCAGAATAATTTGGGTAATAGTGTGTTCCCCTTTGAAGGTGGTCTCTGAGCCTGTAAATCTTTCGAGAGCAATTGTTTGCTAATGGTTTGTTCCATTCGGAGAGGAGCCCCTCCAGTTTTCTTTGTATTTTCTTAAGTTTGGTTCATGTCTGTTGCTCAGTTCAAATTTTAGAAGTTGTAGGGAAGACCACTGGTTTTCAGATATTTTCTACTGAAGAGACCCTAGTTATACTGAACAATGTGTTTTAAGAATGCAGCCTGCCAAGGAACTCCTTTACAGTTGGGACACTGGTCTGTCCTTTTACTTGTTATTTGCCATTGCGCACACAAAGTGATAGCGCACCCTAGACTATACTTAAAATTTTATCTGTGCACTGAAGAGGAAAATTAGCAATGGTGGGATTAAACAACATGCTTGCTCATTCTTTGGTTGAGGAACACCTCAGTCTTAAAATCACTGATGTAGACACACACTGTTTAGATGCTAGCAGTTGGTAGGTGTGTCCTTTAGGTGGTTCTGAAGCCCTCTGGAGAAACTGTAGCTTGGATTTGTGTTCTTGTGTGTGTTTTTAATTGACTGTACCCTTTTCTACGAGGTCCCAGCAATTTGGGAATGTGTGTACAGTAGAGGGAGGCAGTGATCAGCTTCAGCTTCTATATTGCTATCGCCAAACGTCCCATTCCCCTTGTATGTGACAGTTCCTATATTGATATTTTTTTGGCCATGACTGGAAGAAAAATTAATTAACTAGTTCAATCATCTAGTTCAATCATCTATTGTTTTAAAAATAATTACAGATACCACTGTCACTCCCTTCTTGATTCAGTTTGTCTAGTAGTGCTTTTTTTTTTTACTATGCATGAGGTCACTCCTCAAGCTAGTTCTCTACTTCCCTTTTGGTGGATGTATTAGAACACTAATATTTCTGTGGCAGCCAAGTTCTGCCAGCAGATGAAGCTGCAGCCTAAGGGAAAACACAAAGGTTGAGTGGCTAGGGAAGTTTGCACTGCTGTCGCAAGCACAATTGCTAGCTGTAGTGGTTATTTTCCCAGACTGGCTTTATTTAGGCTTTGAAAGTCTTCCAGTGACCTTGGCATTATTTTTCAGAAACTTAACAAAACAAAATCATATCCCTGTTCTTATATAAACAACATGATTCCAGTACTCAAAAGAGGACATCAGAAGAAAATGCATCAAAATGAGACCTGTCACATTCCCTGGCTTTCCACTGATCGTATATTCTGAGGCTTTTCCTTATCCATCCTGAACTGTTAATCAGACACAATCTTTCAGACACAGTCTATCAGACACAATCTTTCTGATTGACAGAAAGTTGAAAAACCCTACACTGAAATCATCACACCATCTTCCTGGTTTTTGGAAGGTGTCCTGATTATAAGTGTGGGATTACATTCTCTGGGGTTTTATACCTGAAATGCTTTTGTATCCATTAGAAGCAAAATGGCTTACTGAAGAGTAGAAAGAAGCAGAAAATACTTTCTCCCTTTCCCATCAGCAGTATTCACCCAGCCCATCTGCTCTGCATGCAGAAGAGACAAAAGGTTCTATTCTCTCTTCCCAACAAGTCCTGGGAACAGGGAAATACAACATGTTGACCTATATGGATGTATAGTAAAGTTGGATTCTTGTTTAGGTGAAGGAGATGTGATTACAAATTTTGATTAACATACTTTTTATGCCCTTGCTCTCCTTTCCCTGTGCCACAGCATCCAGCAGTAAGAATGTCTGCATAGATATCTGTATATTCACTGCTTATGGGTGACGAGGGACTTCTGTGGTGAGATTGTTGTAGTAGACTGTAGACAGTAGAAAAGGTCTTGCTTAAAATGGCTTGGCTTAATCAAGTATTATGACCACATACCATATATGATATAGGAAATCAGTCTGATTATGCAAGTCAGACATGCATGTCTCAGGTGTGTGCCTGTGCTGATTTAAACATAGCTGGCAAAACTAATAAAAATGGAACTAGATTTTATCCACGTAAATTAAGTATTGGATTTGCGCAAAGTAAGCTCCATCATTATTACTGTGTGAATAATCATACCATCGCCTTGCTAATGTTTAAACATTTTTTTTAAAAAATAACTACTATAAATTCACTTGGGTCTGACCATGGTCTGACCACGGCCACACAACCCGGAAAACCCACCCCAACCAGTTGAATCTGGCCGTGAAAGCCTTTGACAATCACTTCAGAATGATAATCATGAGGGAGGAGAAGTCTTCTGTAAGCACAGCTATGGAACTTAGAACTCCATAATGTGACTAATACTGAATACTCTCTGAAAAACTAAATGTTAAATGGATGCACCAGTTTCTATCAACTGTATTGGTCTCTGTCCAGAGAAGTAGCTATTCTGATCTGTTGCAGCAAGAATAAACAGATCTTGTGGCACATTTTCATTCTAGTACAAGTTTTAGTGGACTAAAAGCCATTTCATTTCAAAATATCGAGTCCACAAAAAATTTGCTAGCATAAAACTCTTAAGTGACGCAAAACTCCCATTTATTTGTTCGATCCAATTTAAAGGCATTTGTTACGATCTAGAGTGCTCAGGTTTTTGCACTACAAAAGATGGGTGCATGCCTGCTTCTGTGGTCATGAATCAGCTTGGACAACAATCCTCACCTATTGAGGAACCTACAGTTGATAGTAGTGAAAAAGTACCTTTTACAAGGTAATTAATCTGTTAGACTTGGCACAGAACAATATACAGCTCCTGCCAGAGTAGAGCTGGGCTGCCAGAGAACACTCAGCTGAGTGCAGAGAAGGCAACTGGCACTCCAGAACTCAACTCCAGCTGGCTGAGGGAAACTCCTGTCCCCCTTGGCAAAGCCAGGAGCTTGACTCTTACTGGAAAGGAGAAGCAGGAAGTGTATGGGCTTTTATATCCCTGGGGACATGAGCTTGGGGGTGGTGAAAAGCAGTCAGGAAACTATTATTTTTATCCATTGATTCTTTTGCCAAAAGAAAGAGTCAGCAGGTGGCAAGGGTGTTGGCCTATTGGGGATGGTAGAATGTCAACATGGTTGTAGCACTATCATGGCAGGGAGGAAATCATTCATTTTTCCAAATGGGACTCCTCCTGTACAGAATCTGAGTGGAACTGTTATGACTGGGGACCCTGAAGCCACAGTAGCTGTATATTTCCCCAAGGAAGGAGAGTCAGAGGAAATAGAAGCAGAGAACTATTAACAATGCCTCATTCTTCAGTATATTTTATTTATAATCTGAGACCTTGGAATAGTTCTTAATAATTATGTCTAACAATTTACAGGGTGAATCTGTTTCAGTTATAAATATAACTATGTTAGCAAATAATGTCAATTTATATTCACATGGATCTAGCTTGATTCCACTAATTGAAGAGATTGTCCTTATTGGAAAGAGTTCTAAGGCAAAGGCAAACAGCAATGGTGATAAGGGGCATACTATCTTACTCCTCTTTCTATAACAAAGATAAAGAATCTCCTCTATAACAAAGATAAAGAATCTAATATTCTTGCCCATGACTGATCACAAGAATTTCTGCCCATTGTTGGACATACTGAGTAAATCTATAAACTTTCAAGCAAGATAAAATAAATCAGCTTTCTAGCTTGTCAAAAACTTTTTTGGCATCCAGAACTACAAAAGCACTTTTAATTGATGATATTGGCATGTTCAAGTAAATTTAGAAAGCTTTCTAATATTTGTTGAAATGTTAAGATTGATAATAAATACTGTCTGGTCACAACTGATATACTTGGCAGCTATCAAGTGGTGTCTTTTGTTCATAAATTTATCAAGTGGTGTCTTTTGTTCATAAATCTTATTTGTTGCTTTGCCTAAAGCAGGGGTCTGCAACCCACGGCTCCAGAGCCGCATGTGGCTCTTTCGTCCTTGAACTGCGGCCCCACGTGGCTTGGGTCCTCTCAGCCTCCTTTGGAGAGTCACCCTCAGGGTTAATGGGAAAGAGTCCCTGTTCCTAGAGAGGCACAGCCTGAGATGGCTATCCCAAGCCACTTCCGACTTCCCTGTCCCAGCTGCCTGGTTGGCTGATGCTGGTGAGGACAGTGTGGGGCAGGGGTGGAGCACCAATGGTGGATCCTCTTGAACAGGTGAGCGGCGAAGGGCGGGAAACCGGAGGGAGTTGCAGGAGCACAGATTTTCAGCGCAATCCTAATGTCAGTCTGCCCCCCTTGAATGGGGGGTCAGAGGTTGACCCTGTTTGGGGTGGCCTCATTTCCCCCTCCCCCGGGTCTTTCTTGGGGAGCGGGACCACATAGGGGACCCAGCAGCACCACCTTGGGTTGCAGACCCCCCCAGCAGCCCCACTTAGCTCCAGGGGGTTTCCTGGCAGATGGCAGCATGGCTGAGTCCAGGTGAGAAATATGATGTCAGGTTTTAAAGGAGTTCTTACCTGCAGCCCTGCAAGGTTGCACTTGTTGGGGCTGTTTGATGGGGAGGCGAGGGTGGGTGGGAATTGTTTGCGCTGCATTGCCAAGGAGGGCAGGAGGGCATGGGGAAAGCCTTGCATGTGGATCTTGGAAGGTTTACTTCAGAGTAAGCCAGAGGGGGGTAAGCATGTAGATTGTGGAAGGGAGGAAGGCTGGGATCATCCTCAGCCATGGTTGTTGCAGGTTGCCAACTTCCAGCAGGCAAATCCCAGGACATTTGTGGGTAGATTCTCAGAAGCTGTGGCTTTTAGAACCAGGGCAGGGGCCATGCTCAGTGAGGAATATGGCTGTCAAGTCCAGCCTCCACGGCAAACATTTTCTCGGGGGGGGGGGGAGTTCAGCCCCCCTTAGAAGTTGACAACCCCATTAAAGGCACAATTTTGATCCACCATCCAAGCGGAATTTCAGGGGGTTCTGTTGGGTGGGCATAATCAATGTCTTTCAACACAAGAAAAGAGAAATGTGTGAATCGGGGGGTTCTATTGCTGGTCATTTGAATCATGTACAAAACAACAGGCTTTTTACCGCCCCCCTCCTCTTTTTTTTTTTGCTTTGATGGGTAAAATGGCCCCAAAGAAGGGAACTTCTCCCTGCATGAGAATATATACAGTGTTATCTTCATTTTAGATGTCAAAAAGTATTTGCAGCTCCAAGTGTTTTCTTTTCCATGGAAAACAGGTCCAAATGGCTCTTTGGGTGTTAAAGGTTGCCGACCCCTAGCCTAAAGGAACAGTCAGAACCGACTCTCATCAGGAGTGCCTTCTGTGCCTTGGGAAAGCCATGCCCCTGCAACTTGTTAAGCCTATGCGGCTCTACTCTTAAAGCCCGTGCCACCTACCTGAAATTGATGTTTTATAAGCAGGCTCTGACTCCTGAGGAGACCATTATGGTTCTGTCAGCTTTGACTGCTATTTTGGTGCCTTCTTTGTCGCCGCTTTCCTAAGTGCAAGACTGTGCGCAACTCCTTTTTCATTAGTAATGTTTAATTTTAAAAAACCATTTACAAAACATATGGCAGATGGTCTTATTCTGTTTCCCTAACCTCCTCACTCCACTAACTGAAGCAGGAAATATGGAGCACAATTATGTCATTTCACATGTTCTTATTTACTACATGGGAGTGGGGGAGAACATAAGAACAAGCCAGCTGGATCAGACCAGAGTCCATCTAGTCCAGCTCTCTGCTACTCGCAGTGGCCCACCAGGTGCCTTTGGGAGTTCACATGTAGGATGTGAAAGCAATGGCCTTCTGCGGCTGTTGCTCCCGAGCACCTGGTCTGTTAAGGCATTTGCAATCTCAGATCAAAGAGGATCAAGATTGGTAGCCATAAATCGACTTCTCATCCATAAATCTGTCCAAGCTCCTTTTAAAGCTATCCAGGTTAGTGGCCATCACCACCTCCTGTGGCAGCATAAGTCTACTGTTTCATAGTGGGTAATCCATCCTTTATAGGGTTTACAGCAGACTGCAACACAATGAAGAGAACAGCATGCTACTAAAATATGTAATACTGTGGTGTGTTTTTTTTCATTTTTGTATACAAACACTCTTCCAAATTATATATATGTATGCCTCTCACTGTCTCTGATGTGTATATTTTTATGTGACTTAATGACTTATTCCGGCTGAACAATAATGCTAGTTTTAGCAAAACGTGACATTAAGAGTCACTCACTGAATACAGGTATATAAATAAAATAAAAGCACCTTATACCCTTAGCTAGTAACGTCCCTGTCACAAAAACTGATGGCCTGGCTTATTTTTAATTGGCATAAACAAGATAAACACATCATGATTTGTGGTTACTTTGAATGAAATTTAGCAAAAAGGAACTGTTAAACTGCAAAAAAGGATGACACTTATACTAAAGCACAGCTTATATTCCCCTATCCCCAAATTGGCAGTATTCATATATGCTACCGCTGCAAACCACTGCAGTCATTGAGACTAGGAAGAGCTCAGCAAAGATTGCACATAAATGCAACATAAAAGTATCACTGGGAATAATTAAAAAAAACTGGAGCATAACAGTACAAGCAACATGAGAATAATAATAGTTAAAATCAAATTTTTGAAAACACTTGTGTATGTTTAAACAGAAGTCCCCGAAGCCTCCATCAGTGAAGCAGATCAAAATACTTGTTTCTTTAAAAACAAACAATCTCGAATCATCAGAATGTCTGGATTCTGTTTGATGTCCCAGTTTATCGGCACACGATTGTACATTTTACACTTAAGCATTGATTGAAATGTTTGCTTTAAAAATAGAAAAATGGTTATTTTCAATAAGCTGCTAACAAAAGGCTATTGTTGTTTAGGGCATTATCACAGTGCTGGATAGATTTTTTACAAAATAAAATCCTTATTCTCATTTAACAGTTTTCTTTCATTTTTCCTCCAGAGTTTTAAATATCAGCCTTGTGTGCATGCTTCTAGATTCAGCATCTCCAACAATCCCTGTGTAAATGGCTCATCCTCTATTTATATCTGAAAATAATTTCTGTTTGAAGTATAAACTTCACTAAGCACAGGAAGCAAGATTCTATCTACAGCATAGTTGCAACCAAAGCCTAATTTAGCTTGTCAACAAATAATAGGTAAATAAGAGGATATTTTTACAACAAATGATCCAATCCACGTTGATCACTGTAGGGTATGTGTGTGTGAACCCCACCCCCTCCATCCATATTTTTTAAAAGGGGTTGGGATGATGTGGAACAAATATGTCTTTGGGTTACAGAACTGTCTGTGTTACAATAAAACTTTTTTTTAAAAAAAAAATTTATTATAAAGCTCACGCTTACACAACATGTATTCTACTCATAAATGTCAATTCATCTAATATGTTCCAAATGGAAAATTGCATCGATGACTTTCTGTCAACCATATGTAGATTTTGTACCTTTTGCTTCCAGTCCTCAATTGTAGGTATGTTTCCAGATTTCCAGACTTGAGCCAAGACGATTTTTGCCGCCATGATCATATGTTGCAAAATGTGCATGTGTGGTCATATCTTATGATTTTTAGAAAACAAAGGTCCTAATAAACAGTTTATAGGATTTAATGGGAAGTCATGGTTTATTACCTTCTCAATTTGTACTCCAATACTCAATGTTACAACAAATCTTAGAAAACGCATTTTGTTTTTTAAGCTATCCTTTTACACTTTCAAATTTCTTTTTTAATCACATAACTTGCATGGTCACAGGAAAAGTGTCAGGTATGCCACCAATAGACTGTCTACAAGTACACATATTCAGCCTTGCCCTCTTTTGCTGCTCTCATCAACATGAAACCTGGAAGGTTTAGCTTTGCTTCATTGGCACAAGGAAGATCTGTGAGAAAAAAGAGTTCCCAAGAACCTTTGGCTTCATAGAATCATAGAGTTGGAAGAGACCCCAAGGGCCATCAAGTTCAACCCTCTGCAAAGCAGGAACACATAATCAAAGCACTCCTGACAGATGGCCATCAAGCCTCTGTTTAAAAACCTCCGAAGAAGATTCCACCACACTCCGAGGTAGTGCATTCCACTGTCGAACAGCTGTCAGGAAGTTTTTCCTGATGTTTAGGTGGAATCTCTTTTAGTTCACCTTGAACCCATTACTCCTGGTCCTAGTCTCTGGAACAGTAGAAAACAAGCTTGCTCCCTCACCAACATGACATCCCTTCAAATATCTAAACATGGCTATCATGTCACCTCTTAACCTTCTCTTCACCAAACTGGCTACTGGCTACTGATCCATTTATCACATGTGTATATTTGGAAAATTCTTACTCAAAAATGTCTGGTCTTGTTTCACCACTAGAGTGGCCAACAACAGCCCCTTATCTAATGACAGAAGGACTGGAGCCAGAAGTAGGCTAAGACATCATGTTTATACTTGCTGTTCAACCATCAGGGAATAATTTATTTTGCCACCACTTGATAGGCAAGAGGGCATGACCCCAAGAAGTAAATGTATGTCATACAATACCTAATACAGGTCAAGCCCATCTTTTAAAGAGTAAATAAATAGATGTCATAATCAGAGTGCTCCTAAGCAAAGTGGCCTGACAATGTGTTTTTCTCTTCTGCATAATTAGGTAGCATCTGAAAGCACATTAGCTATCATTAAATATAACTATTTCAACTTAATAAGACAGTGAAAATTACCAAGGAATAGCATTATTAAAATATATTTAATGAGACTTAGCAGTTACTGATTTGTGCCTACAGCAATTATTTCTTAATATACTTTAAGAGCAGTTTTATGAGCATGCAAAAATAGTATAGTTCAGTCTAATTTGAATGTGCATTTTGAAATGTTGCTGGAAATTAAAGAAGTTAATATTATGTGGAAGACAGTCAATTTGGAGTTCATACTTTTGTGTAGTAAAATTTTTAGATTCGTTATTGTAATACTCCATGGAATGAATTAACTCAAGAGTCAGAAAGCTTTCTTCAGGACTGTACAGGAATGTTGAGGTCTAAAGTGCTGAAGCCGAATAAACTTTTTTATTTTTTCATTCCAACCTTTAACTAGAGGAAAGTATCCCATTCCTCTAATGTCTTAGCCAGGGTCCTGCCATGTTTCTTTCTACAGAAGACTCACAGATCAGCCTTGAGAACTGTTTGCATTTTATCCAGCCTGTACCCACTCTGTCCCTTATCTTGCTTGGTAATGGTTCTGCAGCTGAGAAGTGGGGAGTGGTAATGGGTGTCTGTTTCTTTTTCAAGTTCTCACAGAGTGTCTGTGAGTGTACTTTTCTGCCCGAGGGGAGAGTTGGAACGGGGATGTGAACATGACATGTCTCTAGTGGGGAATATAATGTTTTGCCGGTTTTAATGTATCCAGTTCTGCCAATATAAATCAATAACTTTTCTATGCTTGTAATCAATAAATAAGAATTCTGCTTTCAAAGTCTGATTTGTTGAACATGTCTGGAGTTGTGACAGAAAGATTATGCTTGATTATTGCAGCAGCTCTATAGTGGGATGAATATGAAAGATGCAGACCTCTCAGAAAGTAAAACATATGTTGCCAAAACATTATTAGATTAGTCCAGAAGTATACTGATGACAACAGTACACGAGGGCTTTGTATAGACACACAGAGGCTCTTAAGAAGCAGGTCAGACAATAACATTTATTTAAAAAATGGCCACATCCTAAATATTGTACTTTAGTCCAATTGCTTGTAACTATTTTGGAAATCTTTTTGAACTTTCCTCTCCTAACATAAAATTTTGGATGAAGGAGCTCCTCCTGCCTGACCGGGAAATTACTGCAATATGCTGTGGATGATGTCCTAACTTAAATTGAATCCCAGAACAAGTCCTGTATGAGTGCTCCAAGAGTTGGAGCGGAATAACTAGGGAAAGGGACAGCTAATGTACCTTCTTGAACACATTATAATGAGTTTAGATTCAGGAAATATTAATAATTGATAGGCAGTGGCTCATGTTCCAACAGTGAATACTCCTTTTGGAAATAACTGCAGTGGATACACCAGGACAATGCATTGCATGCTTCAATAGGATTTGATTACATGAGAAAATCTTGGTGTTTACAGCTTTTCATTTGGTTTGTGATATGGGATGCAGTCTAAAAAAATTATGCACATATGCGCTGTCAAGTCACAACCAACTTATGGTAACCCCAACAAGAGGCTGTCAAGGCAAGTGAGAAGGAACAGCCGTGACTTACCGTGGCTGCCATTGCTGATGGGGAAGGGACAGCCTCCATGGGGCTGCCTCCTCCCCCTTGCCTTGCGAGCTCCTCTATGCTCGTGAGGCTTTGGCTTGGGAGGCGGGGCCGGGCGGCCTATTTAAACCTGGGCCCGGCCTCCCCACCTCTCCATTTGCTGAAACGTGCGTGTTTCCCACCCTCCTCTCCCGGTTTTTGGTCTGTGTTAGTGCATGCGTTTTCTTGTTGTCATATGGTGGTTTGCTCATGGGGGACTGATCTTTAGCTGGGGGGCAGCGGGCAAAATACCCGCTGTGGTGGAACCTCCTCATGAGGTTTGGGGTGGAGCAAGCCAAGGGGTCACCTGCCCAGACGTGGGCTTAGATGGCTTGCACCCCTGGCAGCAAGGAGTCTTCAGGAAGTGGCAACCGCCCATCTGGAATCTCACAGCTGCTCCAGTGTGCGTTATAATTTTTCATCGGCAGGCGTGCTGAGAAAAATTTAGGTGTCTGGGGGACAGCAATATTTGGCTGCCCAGTACACATACCATAAGATCAGACCCCCATGCTGCGCCTCACGCTTGTGTTTACCTTGAACCAATTTTGTTAATAAATGTTTTTTATTCCACACACAAATGTTGTTGTATTAAAAGTTCTTTCAATAGCAGGAGGGTATTAGCTACTTCCCTCAGGCAGCAAGTAGAGATAGTTTGCCAACACCTTTCTCTGCAGACCCTTTCCTTAGTTTATGCCATCTAGTTACTGAACCTGCTTAGCTTCTGAGCTTTGTTCCGTCATATATTACCAGTATAATGGGGAAAATTTGAAACCTGTATCTCTACCAACCTTATATAAGAAACCCAAAACAAACAGGGGTGTGGAAGTAATATCTGAAGACCAAAAACCCAGCATTGTTGTTGTAGACTATTTCTGAGAGTGGGCTGTTAGTGAAATAGGAGGACATGTCTGAAGTAACTGGTCTAGTGGCTTATCCATTTGGCTGCGTTGGCTGTGGAGTTTGTCTCATCACAGGTGTTTTTGTTGTTTTGTTTTGTTTTACACAGAACAAATGGCAGGTTCACCAGAGAAAACTTGTTCCATCATGGATCACTGAATTTGAGCACTAGTAAACAATACCCATGTGAGAAAGAAAACCAGTTTAAGTGCTTTTCAGAATAAAAAGCAATGAATGATTCTGGTGCTGGGTCATGAGAGAGAGAGAGAAAATAGGACTCTGTCAAAATTGTGAGAAATGTTATAGAAGAATCTGAAGGTTATTTGAAAAAAAATCCCTTATATTTACCTCAAGATGCTTCAGAGGAAAAATATTAAAGAATTTGTGGACAATTCTCCAGGATACAAAATCAAGTAGATATTTTTGTATCTATGGGGGGCAATACTGCAATCCATTTATGCAGAGGCATAGCTAGGGAAAATGGAGCCGGGGGCAAAATCTGAGTTCCCATATGGGTGGCTGGCCTTCCCCACCACGACCAAACAATCTACTGACAGCAAAGCCCATTGCTGGGGGAAATGCAATGGGCCCTAGAAAAGGGGAGAAGAGGAAGGACCTCCCCAGCTATGGGCTTTAGTGGGGCTGTAGCATCCCTCACCCCACCATTGCTTAAGGTGTGACACTTAACTGGATGTGCATCTGTGGCTTGGGGGTGGGACAGGTTGAAGAGTGAAACTTGAAGTAGGAAGGAAGGTGAGGATAGGTGCAGAGTGGAGAGGAGAGTGGTGGGGGTGGGTAGCAAAGTGAGGGCTGGAATGGAGAAGGATGGAACAGAGTGACTTGGTGTGTTGGGAGGGTTGAAAGGGCAGGCTTGGGGTGGCAGATTGGGAGAGGGTGGAATGGGAGGCTTCAGTGGGGAAGTCAGAAAGGTGAGGGTTCTGGTGGGGCAGGGTGGCAAGATGAGTCATGGGGGAGGGCTGAAAGGTAAGGCTTTCTAGTTATTGATAAACTTTCAACTCTCAAAAAACAACAGAATTTGGAAACTTTCAGGAAAAATTGGAATCCTTTTATTATTATTTTTCAGAAAACACAGCAATACCATTTAGAGAATTGTAATTTATAATAGGTATTGGTATATTAACTTACAAAATTGTATTCTGTTTCCTCCCTTTAGATGTACTTATTAAGATAGAATGTGATATCAGATGAAAAGTTCTTCTTTGCCAGGAAAAAATACTTTTGAGTTATCTTTGTTGTTATGATGATGGCTATGATTACTTTGATTGTTGGTTGCTTTTTGCTGCAATTTAAATTGCAATAAGAACTTGCATGAATGTAATAAATTGTACATTATTGGTATGTATATATGTGTGTGTGTGTGTGTGTGTGTGTGTGTGTATAGATTGTAAGATGGTAAAGGTTAGAATGTTTCTTTTTTGAGTTTAGAGATATGTAAACCTAGCTGGAAGTCCTTCCTTCCTTCCTTCCTTCCTTCCTTCCTTCCTTCCTTCCTTCCTTCCTTCCTTCCTTCCTTCCTTCCTTCCTCTCTCTCTCTCTCTCTCTTTCTCTCTCTTTCTTTTCTCTTTCAATATCTTGCTTAATTGCTTATAAATGATTGTATTATGAATTATATGATAATGAACTACCAATAAACTTTTTTTAAAAGGTAAGGCTTAGGGTGGTGGGGTTGGAAGGTGTGGCTAGGGGAGAGGAGGGTTGGTAGGTGAGTATGAAGGTAGGGAGGGCTGACAGGCTAGGATTGGGGTAGGGAGAGTGGCAAGGTGAGGGCTGGAGTGATAGGGTTGACAAGGTGAGGCTTGGGGTGGGGGAGTGTTAGAAGATAAGACTTGGGGTGGGGAGAATTGGAAAGTGTGACTAGGGTCAGCAGCGGTCCTGGACCTTACTAGGTGGCAGTCCCAGGCATCCTGGTGGGAGGTGGTGGGGAAAGGCCAAGGGGTGCTCAGCCATGGCCTCCGCTGGGTCTGGCAGGGCTGGGCTGAGGGGCGGCCTGGCAGGGCCATGCCAAGGGGAGAAAGAGGGATGTGGCCATGGGGAGCAAAAAATCACCCCCACATGACCGAATGGGGGCCAGCCCAGGGCATTTGTCCCCACTCTGCCCCGTGGAAGTTGCACCTATGCATTTATGTACTTTTTCCAGGTTTTTAATAGAGTTTATTTTGATTTCAGCAGAAAAAAGTAATTTGCTGACATATTTTCACCTGAGCTTTTAAAATGATTATTTAGCATAGCTATTGTGTCCCAATGTGAAACACTGACTTATAAATAAATGAGAGAGTTTTTAGATAGATTGAAAAAAATGCTTTTCCTGGGAATAATTACTAGAATTATTCTAGTAATTATTTTACTAGAATTAAAGGTGAAGAACTTGCTGGCTAGTTTTATTTTGCATAGTAGAAGATAAAAAATGAACAGTTCAGAACTGTAAAGAATGCAAAGTACTCGTAATGTAGATCAGAGCTCTATCAAGCAAAGCATATTGAAAATTGGTTTTGAAAGCAGATTTCTTTGGGGTACATCAAAGCAATTCTTACCAAGTTAAAGTTCAGAGCTTAATTCTTCTTAATGAAATCACTGTTGATGCAGAGAACTCTTACAAAAAAGCTTTAACCCAGAGTATCTGTATTAACCTGTAGCAGCCAAAAGATGTGAGGCTTAAACCCTCACAAATAAAAACCTGTTTCATTAGATTTATGGACCCTTTATTAGGATTTAGTACTTCTTACAGCTAGTTATGGTAAATTTGGGATAACAGATAGAGGAAGAAAGAAATGGCTTGCTAATAATTCCAGATTTAGGAAGAACAGATTTTTCTTTGAAGAGACCCTTGGCATTTTAGTTCTGTGAAGTTTGTGGGAGTGGAGAAAAATTACTAAAGCAAATTCTCAGTGATTCTTCTAAGTAAAATTCATGAAATCTTTTTGGGGAAGCTATTTCAATTAAACTGATACAAAGCCTTTATTAAGTTTTTAGTGTAAAGTTTGTGTTGTAACTAGGATCACATTAGCTGGTATCTGAGAGCTGCATAATTTTTGAGAGATTCAAGGCTGTATGTCTGCAACAGCTCTCTTTGGTGAATTTCCCTAGAGCTCCTGATTTGTTTTTTGACCCTATCTGGCAGGAGATCTATTTACTAATCAGGACAGATGACAAGCTATTCTTTACACACCTGAAACCAATGGCCCAGAAGCAAAACCTTGTGAAAACTCATATACAAAATCCATGTTATCCCTTGAGAATCGCTTTAAGAAAACTATAGACATCTCATAAGGCACAGCATAACAGTCTATAGTAACCTAGTTAAAGCTCTTGTCCAGATCATCTTGGATCTATGGTGACAAATAATGTTTCACTAAAAAAGAAGTTACTTAGTGGGAAACCAGCAACCACTTTTGTCAGATTTAAGACACATCTTTAAACCCATTTTTTAAAACCCTTCATTGTTTTTAATGGTGACAATTTCACGTAGATATAAACTGTACTAGTGAAGAGCTGAGAGGCATTATGGCATGTCATGGTCAGAGCACAATTTAGCTTCCCAAGCCCCTCCAGAAATTTCCTTGATGCTTTTGCTATTTTACATCATCAAAATTCCTTGTGCATTGGTCAGACATCTCACAGAGGTTTGTTCAAGGGAACAAAAACAACTCAGGATATCAACTAAGTCTGAGTCAATCGCTCCCCTCCAATGCATGATATAAACTTCAGCTATGACACCCATAGCTCAGATAAAAGGGTGTGCCCCATGGGATTATATCACTTTGGTCTCATGTCACACATAGGGGGAAGAATTTTGAAGGCCAATGTACTGCAAGGGTTAGAATATCAGACTATGATGTGGGAAACCCAGGAGGGGCAGGAAAAAAAACCCAGATTGTTTCCTTCACAGAAAATGGGCATCCATGTGAAGGACAAAAACAGAATAAAATAGACCTGAATTCAAAAATAACAGATTTAACTCATTATTATTATGCTGTGTGGAATCCATCAGGTACATGGCAAACTGGCAGATGGACACTTGATTTGTGTCTGAAGACAGGCCTGAAAATTAAGAGGTGTATGAAAGACTGTTTAAAATATAAACACTATGTGACTAGCAAAAGGTTAGAACCTTTAACTTTCCCCAAGGATTACTAGTATTTAGGACTCTCACTCCCTGATTGGTTGAATAGCTGTGATGTCTTAAATTTCTAAAAATCCCAATGTCAGCAAATCCAAAGTGAATATTTATTAGGATGTTGAGGGTTTTCCAGGTTGTATGGCTTTGTTGCAGTAGTATTTTCTCCTCACATTTCACCTGCATCTGTGGCTTGCATCTTCAGAGGAGAAAATACTACTGAAACATGGCCATACAACCTGGAAAACCCACAACATCCTAACGATTCTGGCCATGAAAGCCTTTGACAATACATTGAATATTTATTTCTTCCAGGTCAAGTAACAACAAGCACAGGAGTAGAATACTCTTTCTCTATCGTGCTCTTCCTCGAAGAAACCTTTATCCTGTACTTCCTCTAAGGAACTTGGGGAAGTGTTCATATTCTCCTTCCCTTAAAAGTTAGGCTAAGAGAGAGTAAATAGTCCAAGGGCACTGCATGGATTCCTATAATTTCAGGGGAAGTAGGTCTGTTAGGTCTGCCACTCTCCTTCCTTCTATGGTGCAGCATTTTGATGGATGTTGAACTCTGGGTTCATTATTATGGGGTAAGATTTATGGTTCTTTAAGGACATAGACTCTTGAAGCAGGATTCTAAAAGAACAGCAGTTGTGATGAATTGGTTGAAATGTTTAAATAGTCACAGGCACACTGAACAAGCTATAGAACACCGTAAAATTACAACCCTGTTACGTTGTCAGAAAATGTTATATACAGTTTAGCTCAACTGCTTGCAAAGAAGTGTCATTTCACCAAAGATTCATATATTTTCAGCCACAAGTCATTCAGGGACTTCACAAGAGTTTGTCTCTGTAAAATTTCCTGTCTTGACGTGCGATGTATTGCAAGCATCCTTTCTGAAGAATAGACTTAAACCAGATTAGACTGACTTATAAACAATCTAACCTGTCTGGCCTGCTTTATCTTTTAAACAGGCAGTTTTTATAATACATCTGTTCGTTCCCAGAGTCAGACCTTAACTATACTTCCTCTGCTCCCCACAATAGTCATAGATTAACCCTCAACTGCCAGCTCTTCTGCTAACATTCCATCAGCTCTCTGAAAGGTAACTAAGATGTAGTTACAAGTTTCAGTTCTATTCAGGTTTTGCAAGGTATTTGTCTGGCTAGAGGCCAGACAAACGCTAAGCTTCATAGTAGAATGGATAGTGGAGCCTGCATCTCTTAGATCTCAGTTCTTAGCACTACACTATGTTGGGCATTTGCTGTTACATAATTTGACTTACCTGTATGTAGCTTTTCAGGGAGTTCCTTGTGAATTTTTCATGCTATCAGAAAACAACACAATAACTATAGTGTGGATCATTATTCTTCTACTTTAGAATGAAGCAGGTTGAAATTGAGAGAGAGAGAAAAGGAAGAGGAGTTTGGATTTATACGCTACCTTTCTCTTCCATAAGGAGGCTCAAGGTGGCCTACAGACTCCTTTCCCTTCCTCTCCCCTCAGCAGACATTTTGTGAGGTAGGTGGGGCTGAGAAAGTTCCGAAGAACACTGTGACTAGGCCAAGCTCACCCAGCAGGAAAACAGGAGTGGGAAAACAAATCTGATTCACCAGATAAGACCACACCGCTCATGTGGAAGAATGGGAAATCAAACCTGGTCCTCCAGATTAGAATTTGCATGCTCAACACTACACCATGTGTAGTAAATGTGATATAATAATAGAGATTACATTTTAACTGTTTACTGTTCAGGCTCTCAGCCACAACTGAACTCAAAACTGAAAAAAAGTAATGTGTATGGCATCACCGCCCACTGTAGATGTTGTGGAAGCTAATTTGAGCATTGAAATTGGCCACTGTGAATGGATTTCTCTTGCAGGACCAGAAAGAATATTTTGTAGTTCTTGGGATCATCTACAGGGAAAAAGAAAAGGGAAACAGACCAGAAAAGAAAGAACAGAACCAGACTGTGGTGTTGGAAGTGAACAGAAGATTCATCCAACAGAGTAAGAGAAGGGTGGAGAGTATAAGATGGAAATTTCTACTCATTTTGTCAGTCCTTTTCTTGAAATAAAACTTCATGTTTTTCCAGTAGTGCTGCCAAGGGCAGAAAATGGAGAGGGTAGCTTAAGTCATAGGTCCGCAGCACCATTTTTTAGTGAAACATGACCTGAATTGTGAGTAGCAGCTCTGAAAGGCAAAATGGAGATCAAAGGAGGTAGTGTAGGGAAGAAGTAAGAGTTTGAGAAATCAGCAGGATTATCAGAGTTGAAGTCCCCATGAATAAAAGTGACTGACAGCATAGGAACAAGCAGAACTAAGCATCAAAGTTAGAAAGAAAATAGGTAACAAAGCTAGCAGGAAGAAGAGGATAATGTACCACTATGTATTAGGCAGTAGGCGCATTAAGCCCCAAGGTTAAAAAAATGTGCAAATGACCATAAAAAGAACAATTTGACATCCACTCTTAAATCTTTCTTAGTTAGCCTTTCTTGGATTTATTTTAGTGCTGCTCAATCTCTGGACAGAAGCTCCCATTTAATACTCTGTCCAAGATTTTAAAAAAGCATTCAAAGAATCAAACACATGGAAAGCAACATGCTAAATGATACCATGTTTACTCTCCTCAGCTTTTGCAAGGCAAATACATGATTATGACATTGTTGCACACAATAGCAGCTTTGCACAAGCAAAATTAATTGTGTGAAAAATGTATTGAGTGAACTGAAACACACAAACTTCTTGAAGCACATTCTCACACTAACACATTTCATATGGCATTTACCACAAATGCAGGAGTCTTGAGCCTTCGGAGACTAGCCATTCAGCACAGCTATTTAATCTTTATTGCAATGAAATGTCTCAATTGCAGCAGATGTTGATGAGGCCATCTGGAAGCAGTAGTGACAGGACAAATAAGTAAAACATACTTCTTTTTTTTACTGGTCCCTGAAGAGGCTTAACTAAAATGTCTTTTTAATTTAAAAGCATCTGGAGCTATTTATCACAAACAGTTTAGCAATGCTACTGACTATTATGGAAAAATGCAAAATACAATCAGCAACAAAAAGTTTTTGAGCCCATCACAAAAGACTTATATTATTTAGAGTTTGCAGGTCTTTTTGCATGTTATTTGAATACCTAATATTAAAAAAATCTAGAACAATGATGGCAAATTAATGTTCTACATGACACACACTAACTATAATAAGCCCTTGGTACATGGGAGTGTGAGGAGGGGGAATATGTAAATTGTACATAATAGTCTTTCCTTCACCATGAGGGAAAGACTATAAATTCTACACTGATAGTTATATTATAGCCATGTAGAAGGGGCATTTATGTTTTCGTATGGGTGCTGGGGTGTTTGTACTGATAAATATGTGAAGCAGGGAAAAACCATAAAAACAGAGTGTCAGACTGGGATCTTGAAGACACAGATTCAAATTCTTACTTGCTATGGAGTTTTGATGAGTGACTTTGGGCCAGTCACATGCTTTCAGCCTAGGTTACCTCACAAGGGAGAGAAGAACAATATAAGCAGTTCTGGATTCTCAGTGTGGAAAATGGCCAGTTATCAATGAAGTATGCAAATTGGACTGAATTAAGAACACAAGAGGGTAACCAATGAAGAAAAGGATATTCTATTAGATCATTTTGGCATTGATAGCTTTTCAATAGTTCCAAACACTGAGGATAGAGGCAGACAGAACTGAGGTAAAAATTAGAATTGAGCAATACCGAAAATATTCGGTAAAATTTGGATTCTGGTTTATTTGGGAATCAAATTATCTGTATGCCCGAATAGAATGAATATACTATTCGATATACTCAAATATATTCGGGTATCCTGAATAATTCAGGTCCGTCTTTTTGGTATTTTTTGCATTTGGATGGGGTTTGGCCTGCAGGAGGTGCCTTATTAAAGCTTGTGGCACCACAATTGCAGGGTATCTAACGGAGACTCTCCTAATGATACCACCTGAGTTTGGTGACATTTGGTTCAGGGGATCCAAAGTTATGGACCCCCAAAGGGGGTGCCCCATCCCCCATTATTTCCAATGGGAGCTAACAGGAGATGGGGCTACACCTTTGGACTTATACATGGACTTAATGTTGCTGGAGGGAAGTTCTGCTTTTTGTAATATCCTTGCTAATTAAGGAACTAAGAGAAGAAACAGCAAGGATATTATGAAAAGCAAAACTTCCCTCCTGCAACATTACACGAAAGGAAAGAAATGCCATTAAGAATCTCAGCTCAGATCCAGAAATCATCATACTTCCAGCAGACAAGGGGAATGTGACAGTAATCATGAAGACTGAACAATATAAAGAAAAAATCAGAGAACTCCTGGATCCCACAACATACAAAAACTGAAACAAGACCCAACCACGAAAATCACTCGACAAACCATCACATTGATTAAGAGCTCCTCCATTCAACCAGACACACGCCAATGACTCTGCAAGTTAGAAGCTCTTCCACCCCGGTTATATAGACTACCCAAAATCCACAAGGACTCCATCCCACTCAGACCTATTGTAAGTGCGATTGGTTCCCCCACATATGAACTGGCAAAATTTTTGACTTCACAGTTACAAAGTGTAAGGGCCTAGTACCCCAGTCAATAACAAGACTCTAGAATGGCTTCAAGAGCTTTATTGAAACAGTGTCTGACCCGTATGGCCAGGTAGCTGAGACTGAGGTCCCAGCTCCCTGGCTCCCAGTATAAACCTTACAATTACAATCAGATAGCCCCCACCCTTGCATTCCCCATATCAGCATTAGAAAGGACAGTTGAAGACAGTTGTGGTAGATACATTGTTTTGGGAATGGCCTGGCCATTCCCAGAAGAGGAGACATTAGGAGGAATTGTTAAACTCTATTCACTACCTTGCAGCAAAACAGGAAAGTTAAACCTCTGACCTGGGGCAGGGCTGATGCAAGACCAGCCACTGAAAGGCATGCCCGGGCATGTCTCAGGTGCTTTGGCAGGCCCAGAATGGTGGGGCCTGACACAAAGCCACATTGGACACACAACGCATTATGTTAAAGACTCAGCCCACTTCACTGAAAAAATTAGCAATCTCTAGCTCAACCCTAGCGACAGACTTATCAGCTTTGATGTTGTCTCACTGTTCACCAAAGTTCCAGTGAAAGACACACTCATACTTATCAGCCAGATGTTTCCAGATGACATTACAGCTTTATTTCAACACTGCCTAACAACCAGCTACTTCCAGTGGGACAATGAATACTATGAACAGACTGATGGGGTAGCCATGGGAAGTCCTCTCAGCCCAGTGATAGCCAATTTTTACATGGTACATTTTGAGAAACAAGCCCTCAAAATAGCACCCAGGAAACCCACAACTTGGTTCCAATTTGTGGATGACACTTTTACAATCTGGAGCCATGGTGAGGAGGAACTGCTGAACTTTCTGGATCACCTTAACAGCATCCACCCAAACATCCAATTTACCATGGAAACTGAAAAAGAAGGAAAACTGCCTTTTTTAGATGTCTTGGTCTTTTGCAGACCCAACCACCAATTGGGCCACACAGTATACAGAAAACTGACACATACAGACTGGTATAAAAACTCCAATCACTATCCACAAAGAAAAGGGGCATAATCAAAACTCTGACAGATCATGCAAAACGAATTTGTGAACCTCACTTCCTCCCTGATTAAATCAATCATCTAGACAGGGCTTTGCAGGCTAATGGTTACTCCACAACAGAAATCAGAAAAGCTTTAAGACCAAGAGAAACCCAGAGGACTGAGGAGAAACAGCCCACCGCAGGAAAAATATTTCTACCATACATCAAGCGAATCACTGATCAAATAAGGAAACTGATAAAGAAACATAACCTACAAACCATCTTTAAACCTACCAGGAAAATACAGCAGATGCTATGCTCAGCAAAGGACAAGAGAGACCCCCTCACTTCTGCAGGAGAATATTGCATATCCTGCAGCTGTGGAAAGGTCTACATAGAAACCACAAAACGCAGCATTCAAACTCGTATTAAGGAGCACGAAAGACACTGTCGGCTTAACCATCCTGAAAAATCTGCAGTTGCAGAACATGTCTTAAACAAAACTGGACATAACATTTTATTTGAAAACACTGAAATTCTGGACAATTCAGAAGGTTACTTTGTCAGACTGCACAGGGAGGCCACAAACACCAAGACAACTTCAACAGGAAAGAAAAGACTCTGAGAATTAACAAAGCTTGGCTACCAGTACTTAAAAACACCAAAAGCAAACCCCAAGTCCATGAACAATGGACTCCATCCAAACACAGGATTTGCATTCACCAATACTGCTGCTGCAGGGCATGAAAATGTGAATCACTCCCTGGACTGATAAGCCCCACCCGCAATACAATACTATCAACTACATCTTTGCATAACAAGTTCCATCCAAACACTTACTGATTGCTTTTCCACCCTGGGACATGGACAATATATACCCCAAACATTCCCTTCTCTCTGGACACAGTGTGTAACAGACTTCCCTCAGTGATACACCTCTAAAGATGCCAACCACATATGCAGGTGAAATATTAGGAACAAGATCCACCAGACCATGGCCACACAGCCCAGAAAACCCACCAGAACCAATAGTTAGGTGAGTTTTCAAGCTGTACAGCACTCCTCAGCTAGGAAGAATGGAAGAAGCTAGTTTTCAGCTATTTATACTGCACAGTAGTGAATGTTTCTAAAAAAGTTTTCTAGAGAGTGATATTCACAAAGTTATTTTGAAAAAAATGTTCTGAAGATAATAGATTGTTACAGCGATTTCCAATATGCTGTTCTATTCTATGAATTAAATATGTATTAAGAACTACATATTTTGTGATTAGTTCTTGCTATGCCTTCCAAAATGTTTTCTTCTTCAGGTTTTTAGGAATTCTGAAAATATATTTAGTTTCTGGGAAATCAGTTCATATTCAGAGATACTGAGCCTGCTTAATATTTGTTGACATACTATTAATGAACAAAACTTCACTCAAAATTGCAGGCTGGTGCAGCACACTCACATTTTGGAAAATCACTGTCATCTCTTGCAGTTATATTGAGGAGTTGAAACCCCAAGATTTGACATTGAAGAAGAACACATACACATTTGTGCATTTATTTTGTTTATGTCCTCAAATTTAAATTTCAGTGGTGTGAGATTTGATATTTCCTTTTATTTGGCTCTAGAGCCAGCATAGTTTAATGGTTAAGAGCAGTGAACTCTAATCTGGAGAGCTGGTTTTGATGCTCCACTCTTCACATGAAGCCCACTGAGTGACCTTGGGCCAGTCACAGTTCTCTCAGAACTTTCTCAGCCAACACAGAGGCAGGCAATGGCAAACCAATGTCTCTTTCTTTGAAAACCCTACAGGGTAACCACAAGTTGGCTGCAATTTGACAGCACTTTCCACCACCATTACTCGGTTCTTCTGGGTACTGGTTGAAACCAATACCTTACTATCTTTATTTGCTTGCTATATAAGAATGTGTTGTTTATAACACATATCTAAGTATAACTGAGAGTTAGCAGCCTTGTGCAGAGTTCTGTGTAACCAGAAACCCCACCTCAGCCAAGGATGGCTTTTGTATACAGAGATGTATGACAAAAATGAAGCAAAAGAAAACATTATGTAATTAGAATGAAATCATAGGGTGAAGAACTATAACAGAACCAAAGGCCCAGGGGATAAATATGTTTCTAGGAGAAAAAAGAAGTAAATATTAATTAAATAATATCTGACAGCTCAATTTCATATGTAGCACCCTCAGAACAGTGAAATGGATCAGGTAATTCTTATCATGCCCATAAGCTTACCATATGTTCAGTCAGTTATTCAGCTCATCAATTAATATTTACTCACTGAAAACTTCTTCAACAAAGTGACACATATTTGGGAAAGAATCAGCGAGGAGCAAGAGAAATCTGGACTTGGGGGATTGGGTTTTGCCATGGCACGTGTTTTAGAATCCTGCTGCACATAGTCATTATCCCTGTTACAGAACCTAAGGCAACCCACTAAGCATATTCATATTTCTTTTTATGCTTTATTCTTTGAAGATATGAATGGAAGTGGATTATACATGGACTTAATGAAAGTTTAAAAATAGAATGTATTTAATAGGATATGAAAATGTATTGAGGTTAGAGAAAATCTTCATTTTCCTGAAAGCACTATACGGTCTACAAATGTATCCCCTCTGTATACAGTAGAGAAAATTTAGATCCTCGTTGCTAAGCAATTTGAAATACTTGTCCTTGAAACAGTAAGCGGAATTCTCTTTCCATTGTAATGGTTATAGAAAAGGTCACAATGCCCTTGTATGAATGTTTTCCAAGGTTTTTTTTTTTTAATCCTAATGTTTTCAGGGGCTTCCATGTAGCATATGGGGGCTGTTCAGGCAAAATTTAAAATCAATAAGAGAGCTAGAGAATTCTTTGGTGCCTATTGATTCAGTTCCTTTTAGTATTTAACACCTCTAAAATATTTATTATTTCTGAAACTTTTTTTCCCTATCAAAAAGCTTATTGAGGTTTTTTTTAGCTTCGTCCACATTTATTAGCATGACTTCAGGCACTCTGAAACAATCTTTATTGTATATTTATCAACATATTTTCCCTCTGATTTGACTTCACCTTTTCCCAAACTGTAGTGAAGATGTACTGCTATATTAAATAGAAATGTCCCCTTTCAACATGACGTCCATTTCTAACATTTCTTCAATTAACTGTTGCAATCGGATGCGTGGAGACTCGTTCCATTAATGACCACAACACATATTTGTTGGGAAAGAAATCGGCCGCAGCCCAATTTATTTAACATATAACAAAAACTTGAAAACATCCTGGCCCCCAGGCAGCGAACCACTGAACCTGATTATAGGGCAGCCCCAGCTGACCCTTTAGGCCTGTGGTGGCGAACCTTTGGCACTCCAGATGTTAAGGACTACAATTCCCATGAGCCCCTGCCAGCATGACCAATTGGTCATGCTGGCAGGGGCTGATGTCCCCCCCCCCCCCCACCCCCCCCCCCCCCCACCCCCCCCCCCCCCCACCCCCCCCCCCCCCCACCCCCCCCCCCCCCCACCCCCCCCCCCCCCCACCCCCCCCCCCCCCCACCCCCCCCCCCCCCCACCCCCCCCCCCCCCCACCCCCCCCCCCCCCCACCCCCCCCCCCCCCCACCCCCCCCCCCCCCCACCCCCCCCCCCCCCCACCCCCCCCCCCCCCCACCCCCCCCCCCCCCCACCCCCCCCCCCCCCCACCCCCCCCCCCCCCCACCCCCCCCCCCCCCCACCCCCCCCCCCCCCCACCCCCCCCCCCCCCCACCCCCCCCCCCCCCCACCCCCCCCCCCCCCCACCCCCCCCCCCCCCCACCCCCCCCCCCCCCCACCCCCCCCCCCCCCCACCCCCCCCCCCCCCCACCCCCCCCCCCCCCCACCCCCCCCCCCCCCCACCCCCCCCCCCCCCCACCCCCCCCCCCCCCCACCCCCCCCCCCCCCCACCCCCCCCCCCCCCCACCCCCCCCCCCCCCCACCCCCCCCCCCCCCCACCCCCCCCCCCCCCCACCCCCCCCCCCCCCCACCCCCCCCCCCCCCCACCCCCCCCCCCCCCCACCCCCCCCCCCCCCCACCCCCCCCCCCCCCCACCCCCCCCCCCCCCCACCCCCCCCCCCCCCCACCCCCCCCCCCCCCCACCCCCCCCCCCCCCCACCCCCCCCCCCCCCCACCCCCCCCCCCCCCCACCCCCCCCCCCCCCCACCCCCCCCCCCCCCCACCCCCCCCCCCCCCCACCCCCCCCCCCCCCCACCCCCCCCCCCCCCCACCCCCCCCCCCCCCCACCCCCCCCCCCCCCCACCCCCCCCCCCCCCCACCCCCCCCCCCCCCCACCCCCCCCCCCCCCCACCCCCCCCCCCCCCCACCCCCCCCCCCCCCCACCCCCCCCCCCCCCCACCCCCCCCCCCCCCCACCCCCCCCCCCCCCCACCCCCCCCCCCCCCCACCCCCCCCCCCCCCCACCCCCCCCCCCCCCCACCCCCCCCCCCCCCCACCCCCCCCCCCCCCCACCCCCCCCCCCCCCCACCCCCCCCCCCCCCCACCCCCCCCCCCCCCCACCCCCCCCCCCCCCCACCCCCCCCCCCCCCCACCCCCCCCCCCCCCCACCCCCCCCCCCCCCCACCCCCCCCCCCCCCCACCCCCCCCCCCCCCCACCCCCCCCCCCCCCCACCCCCCCCCCCCCCCACCCCCCCCCCCCCCCACCCCCCCCCCCCCCCACCCCCCCCCCCCCCCACCCCCCCCCCCCCCCACCCCCCCCCCCCCCCACCCCCCCCCCCCCCCACCCCCCCCCCCCCCCACCCCCCCCCCCCCCCACCCCCCCCCCCCCCCACCCCCCCCCCCCCCCACCCCCCCCCCCCCCCACCCCCCCCCCCCCCCACCCCCCCCCCCCCCCACCCCCCCCCCCCCCCACCCCCCCCCCCCCCCACCCCCCCCCCCCCCCACCCCCCCCCCCCCCCACCCCCCCCCCCCCCCACCCCCCCCCCCCCCCACCCCCCCCCCCCCCCACCCCCCCCCCCCCCCACCCCCCCCCCCCCCCACCCCCCCCCCCCCCCACCCCCCCCCCCCCCCACCCCCCCCCCCCCCCACCCCCCCCCCCCCCCACCCCCCCCCCCCCCCACCCCCCCCCCCCCCCACCCCCCCCCCCCCCCACCCCCCCCCCCCCCCACCCCCCCCCCCCCCCACCCCCCCCCCCCCCCACCCCCCCCCCCCCCCACCCCCCCCCCCCCCCACCCCCCCCCCCCCCCACCCCCCCCCCCCCCCACCCCCCCCCCCCCCCACCCCCCCCCCCCCCCACCCCCCCCCCCCCCCACCCCCCCCCCCCCCCACCCCCCCCCCCCCCCACCCCCCCCCCCCCCCACCCCCCCCCCCCCCCACCCCCCCCCCCCCCCACCCCCCCCCCCCCCCACCCCCCCCCCCCCCCACCCCCCCCCCCCCCCACCCCCCCCCCCCCCCACCCCCCCCCCCCCCCACCCCCCCCCCCCCCCACCCCCCCCCCCCCCCACCCCCCCCCCCCCCCACCCCCCCCCCCCCCCACCCCCCCCCCCCCCCACCCCCCCCCCCCCCCACCCCCCCCCCCCCCCACCCCCCCCCCCCCCCACCCCCCCCCCCCCCCACCCCCCCCCCCCCCCACCCCCCCCCCCCCCCACCCCCCCCCCCCCCCACCCCCCCCCCCCCCCACCCCCCCCCCCCCCCACCCCCCCCCCCCCCCACCCCCCCCCCCCCCCACCCCCCCCCCCCCCCACCCCCCCCCCCCCCCACCCCCCCCCCCCCCCACCCCCCCCCCCCCCCACCCCCCCCCCCCCCCACCCCCCCCCCCCCCCACCCCCCCCCCCCCCCACCCCCCCCCCCCCCCACCCCCCCCCCCCCCCACCCCCCCCCCCCCCCACCCCCCCCCCCCCCCACCCCCCCCCCCCCCCACCCCCCCCCCCCCCCACCCCCCCCCCCCCCCACCCCCCCCCCCCCCCACCCCCCCCCCCCCCCACCCCCCCCCCCCCCCACCCCCCCCCCCCCCCACCCCCCCCCCCCCCCACCCCCCCCCCCCCCCACCCCCCCCCCCCCCCACCCCCCCCCCCCCCCACCCCCCCCCCCCCCCACCCCCCCCCCCCCCCACCCCCCCCCCCCCCCACCCCCCCCCCCCCCCACCCCCCCCCCCCCCCACCCCCCCCCCCCCCCACCCCCCCCCCCCCCCACCCCCCCCCCCCCCCACCCCCCCCCCCCCCCACCCCCCCCCCCCCCCACCCCCCCCCCCCCCCACCCCCCCCCCCCCCCACCCCCCCCCCCCCCCACCCCCCCCCCCCCCCACCCCCCCCCCCCCCCACCCCCCCCCCCCCCCACCCCCCCCCCCCCCCACCCCCCCCCCCCCCCACCCCCCCCCCCCCCCACCCCCCCCCCCCCCCACCCCCCCCCCCCCCCACCCCCCCCCCCCCCCACCCCCCCCCCCCCCCACCCCCCCCCCCCCCCACCCCCCCCCCCCCCCACCCCCCCCCCCCCCCACCCCCCCCCCCCCCCACCCCCCCCCCCCCCCACCCCCCCCCCCCCCCACCCCCCCCCCCCCCCACCCCCCCCCCCCCCCACCCCCCCCCCCCCCCACCCCCCCCCCCCCCCACCCCCCCCCCCCCCCACCCCCCCCCCCCCCCACCCCCCCCCCCCCCCACCCCCCCCCCCCCCCACCCCCCCCCCCCCCCACCCCCCCCCCCCCCCACCCCCCCCCCCCCCCACCCCCCCCCCCCCCCACCCCCCCCCCCCCCCACCCCCCCCCCCCCCCACCCCCCCCCCCCCCCACCCCCCCCCCCCCCCACCCCCCCCCCCCCCCACCCCCCCCCCCCCCCACCCCCCCCCCCCCCCACCCCCCCCCCCCCCCACCCCCCCCCCCCCCCACCCCCCCCCCCCCCCACCCCCCCCCCCCCCCACCCCCCCCCCCCCCCACCCCCCCCCCCCCCCACCCCCCCCCCCCCCCACCCCCCCCCCCCCCCACCCCCCCCCCCCCCCACCCCCCCCCCCCCCCACCCCCCCCCCCCCCCACCCCCCCCCCCCCCCACCCCCCCCCCCCCCCACCCCCCCCCCCCCCCACCCCCCCCCCCCCCCACCCCCCCCCCCCCCCACCCCCCCCCCCCCCCACCCCCCCCCCCCCCCACCCCCCCCCCCCCCCACCCCCCCCCCCCCCCACCCCCCCCCCCCCCCACCCCCCCCCCCCCCCACCCCCCCCCCCCCCCACCCCCCCCCCCCCCCACCCCCCCCCCCCCCCACCCCCCCCCCCCCCCACCCCCCCCCCCCCCCACCCCCCCCCCCCCCCACCCCCCCCCCCCCCCACCCCCCCCCCCCCCCACCCCCCCCCCCCCCCACCCCCCCCCCCCCCCACCCCCCCCCCCCCCCACCCCCCCCCCCCCCCACCCCCCCCCCCCCCCACCCCCCCCCCCCCCCACCCCCCCCCCCCCCCACCCCCCCCCCCCCCCACCCCCCCCCCCCCCCACCCCCCCCCCCCCCCACCCCCCCCCCCCCCCACCCCCCCCCCCCCCCACCCCCCCCCCCCCCCACCCCCCCCCCCCCCCACCCCCCCCCCCCCCCACCCCCCCCCCCCCCCACCCCCCCCCCCCCCCACCCCCCCCCCCCCCCACCCCCCCCCCCCCCCACCCCCCCCCCCCCCCACCCCCCCCCCCCCCCACCCCCCCCCCCCCCCACCCCCCCCCCCCCCCACCCCCCCCCCCCCCCACCCCCCCCCCCCCCCACCCCCCCCCCCCCCCACCCCCCCCCCCCCCCACCCCCCCCCCCCCCCACCCCCCCCCCCCCCCACCCCCCCCCCCCCCCACCCCCCCCCCCCCCCACCCCCCCCCCCCCCCACCCCCCCCCCCCCCCACCCCCCCCCCCCCCCACCCCCCCCCCCCCCCACCCCCCCCCCCCCCCACCCCCCCCCCCCCCCACCCCCCCCCCCCCCCACCCCCCCCCCCCCCCACCCCCCCCCCCCCCCACCCCCCCCCCCCCCCACCCCCCCCCCCCCCCACCCCCCCCCCCCCCCACCCCCCCCCCCCCCCACCCCCCCCCCCCCCCACCCCCCCCCCCCCCCACCCCCCCCCCCCCCCACCCCCCCCCCCCCCCACCCCCCCCCCCCCCCACCCCCCCCCCCCCCCACCCCCCCCCCCCCCCACCCCCCCCCCCCCCCACCCCCCCCCCCCCCCACCCCCCCCCCCCCCCACCCCCCCCCCCCCCCACCCCCCCCCCCCCCCACCCCCCCCCCCCCCCACCCCCCCCCCCCCCCACCCCCCCCCCCCCCCACCCCCCCCCCCCCCCACCCCCCCCCCCCCCCACCCCCCCCCCCCCCCACCCCCCCCCCCCCCCACCCCCCCCCCCCCCCACCCCCCCCCCCCCCCACCCCCCCCCCCCCCCACCCCCCCCCCCCCCCACCCCCCCCCCCCCCCACCCCCCCCCCCCCCCACCCCCCCCCCCCCCCACCCCCCCCCCCCCCCACCCCCCCCCCCCCCCACCCCCCCCCCCCCCCACCCCCCCCCCCCCCCACCCCCCCCCCCCCCCACCCCCCCCCCCCCCCACCCCCCCCCCCCCCCACCCCCCCCCCCCCCCACCCCCCCCCCCCCCCACCCCCCCCCCCCCCCACCCCCCCCCCCCCCCACCCCCCCCCCCCCCCACCCCCCCCCCCCCCCACCCCCCCCCCCCCCCACCCCCCCCCCCCCCCACCCCCCCCCCCCCCCACCCCCCCCCCCCCCCACCCCCCCCCCCCCCCACCCCCCCCCCCCCCCACCCCCCCCCCCCCCCACCCCCCCCCCCCCCCACCCCCCCCCCCCCCCACCCCCCCCCCCCCCCACCCCCCCCCCCCCCCACCCCCCCCCCCCCCCACCCCCCCCCCCCCCCACCCCCCCCCCCCCCCACCCCCCCCCCCCCCCACCCCCCCCCCCCCCCACCCCCCCCCCCCCCCACCCCCCCCCCCCCCCACCCCCCCCCCCCCCCACCCCCCCCCCCCCCCACCCCCCCCCCCCCCCACCCCCCCCCCCCCCCACCCCCCCCCCCCCCCACCCCCCCCCCCCCCCACCCCCCCCCCCCCCCACCCCCCCCCCCCCCCACCCCCCCCCCCCCCCACCCCCCCCCCCCCCCACCCCCCCCCCCCCCCACCCCCCCCCCCCCCCACCCCCCCCCCCCCCCACCCCCCCCCCCCCCCACCCCCCCCCCCCCCCACCCCCCCCCCCCCCCACCCCCCCCCCCCCCCACCCCCCCCCCCCCCCACCCCCCCCCCCCCCCACCCCCCCCCCCCCCCACCCCCCCCCCCCCCCACCCCCCCCCCCCCCCACCCCCCCCCCCCCCCACCCCCCCCCCCCCCCACCCCCCCCCCCCCCCACCCCCCCCCCCCCCCACCCCCCCCCCCCCCCACCCCCCCCCCCCCCCACCCCCCCCCCCCCCCACCCCCCCCCCCCCCCACCCCCCCCCCCCCCCACCCCCCCCCCCCCCCACCCCCCCCCCCCCCCACCCCCCCCCCCCCCCACCCCCCCCCCCCCCCACCCCCCCCCCCCCCCACCCCCCCCCCCCCCCACCCCCCCCCCCCCCCACCCCCCCCCCCCCCCACCCCCCCCCCCCCCCACCCCCCCCCCCCCCCACCCCCCCCCCCCCCCACCCCCCCCCCCCCCCACCCCCCCCCCCCCCCACCCCCCCCCCCCCCCACCCCCCCCCCCCCCCACCCCCCCCCCCCCCCACCCCCCCCCCCCCCCACCCCCCCCCCCCCCCACCCCCCCCCCCCCCCACCCCCCCCCCCCCCCACCCCCCCCCCCCCCCACCCCCCCCCCCCCCCACCCCCCCCCCCCCCCACCCCCCCCCCCCCCCACCCCCCCCCCCCCCCACCCCCCCCCCCCCCCACCCCCCCCCCCCCCCACCCCCCCCCCCCCCCACCCCCCCCCCCCCCCACCCCCCCCCCCCCCCACCCCCCCCCCCCCCCACCCCCCCCCCCCCCCACCCCCCCCCCCCCCCACCCCCCCCCCCCCCCACCCCCCCCCCCCCCCACCCCCCCCCCCCCCCACCCCCCCCCCCCCCCACCCCCCCCCCCCCCCACCCCCCCCCCCCCCCACCCCCCCCCCCCCCCACCCCCCCCCCCCCCCACCCCCCCCCCCCCCCACCCCCCCCCCCCCCCACCCCCCCCCCCCCCCACCCCCCCCCCCCCCCACCCCCCCCCCCCCCCACCCCCCCCCCCCCCCACCCCCCCCCCCCCCCACCCCCCCCCCCCCCCACCCCCCCCCCCCCCCACCCCCCCCCCCCCCCACCCCCCCCCCCCCCCACCCCCCCCCCCCCCCACCCCCCCCCCCCCCCACCCCCCCCCCCCCCCACCCCCCCCCCCCCCCACCCCCCCCCCCCCCCACCCCCCCCCCCCCCCACCCCCCCCCCCCCCCACCCCCCCCCCCCCCCACCCCCCCCCCCCCCCACCCCCCCCCCCCCCCACCCCCCCCCCCCCCCACCCCCCCCCCCCCCCACCCCCCCCCCCCCCCACCCCCCCCCCCCCCCACCCCCCCCCCCCCCCACCCCCCCCCCCCCCCACCCCCCCCCCCCCCCACCCCCCCCCCCCCCCACCCCCCCCCCCCCCCACCCCCCCCCCCCCCCACCCCCCCCCCCCCCCACCCCCCCCCCCCCCCACCCCCCCCCCCCCCCACCCCCCCCCCCCCCCACCCCCCCCCCCCCCCACCCCCCCCCCCCCCCACCCCCCCCCCCCCCCACCCCCCCCCCCCCCCACCCCCCCCCCCCCCCACCCCCCCCCCCCCCCACCCCCCCCCCCCCCCACCCCCCCCCCCCCCCACCCCCCCCCCCCCCCACCCCCCCCCCCCCCCACCCCCCCCCCCCCCCACCCCCCCCCCCCCCCACCCCCCCCCCCCCCCACCCCCCCCCCCCCCCACCCCCCCCCCCCCCCACCCCCCCCCCCCCCCACCCCCCCCCCCCCCCACCCCCCCCCCCCCCCACCCCCCCCCCCCCCCACCCCCCCCCCCCCCCACCCCCCCCCCCCCCCACCCCCCCCCCCCCCCACCCCCCCCCCCCCCCACCCCCCCCCCCCCCCACCCCCCCCCCCCCCCACCCCCCCCCCCCCCCACCCCCCCCCCCCCCCACCCCCCCCCCCCCCCACCCCCCCCCCCCCCCACCCCCCCCCCCCCCCACCCCCCCCCCCCCCCACCCCCCCCCCCCCCCACCCCCCCCCCCCCCCACCCCCCCCCCCCCCCACCCCCCCCCCCCCCCACCCCCCCCCCCCCCCACCCCCCCCCCCCCCCACCCCCCCCCCCCCCCACCCCCCCCCCCCCCCACCCCCCCCCCCCCCCACCCCCCCCCCCCCCCACCCCCCCCCCCCCCCACCCCCCCCCCCCCCCACCCCCCCCCCCCCCCACCCCCCCCCCCCCCCACCCCCCCCCCCCCCCACCCCCCCCCCCCCCCACCCCCCCCCCCCCCCACCCCCCCCCCCCCCCACCCCCCCCCCCCCCCACCCCCCCCCCCCCCCACCCCCCCCCCCCCCCACCCCCCCCCCCCCCCACCCCCCCCCCCCCCCACCCCCCCCCCCCCCCACCCCCCCCCCCCCCCACCCCCCCCCCCCCCCACCCCCCCCCCCCCCCACCCCCCCCCCCCCCCACCCCCCCCCCCCCCCACCCCCCCCCCCCCCCACCCCCCCCCCCCCCCACCCCCCCCCCCCCCCACCCCCCCCCCCCCCCACCCCCCCCCCCCCCCACCCCCCCCCCCCCCCACCCCCCCCCCCCCCCACCCCCCCCCCCCCCCACCCCCCCCCCCCCCCACCCCCCCCCCCCCCCACCCCCCCCCCCCCCCACCCCCCCCCCCCCCCACCCCCCCCCCCCCCCACCCCCCCCCCCCCCCACCCCCCCCCCCCCCCACCCCCCCCCCCCCCCACCCCCCCCCCCCCCCACCCCCCCCCCCCCCCACCCCCCCCCCCCCCCACCCCCCCCCCCCCCCACCCCCCCCCCCCCCCACCCCCCCCCCCCCCCACCCCCCCCCCCCCCCACCCCCCCCCCCCCCCACCCCCCCCCCCCCCCACCCCCCCCCCCCCCCACCCCCCCCCCCCCCCACCCCCCCCCCCCCCCACCCCCCCCCCCCCCCACCCCCCCCCCCCCCCACCCCCCCCCCCCCCCACCCCCCCCCCCCCCCACCCCCCCCCCCCCCCACCCCCCCCCCCCCCCACCCCCCCCCCCCCCCACCCCCCCCCCCCCCCACCCCCCCCCCCCCCCACCCCCCCCCCCCCCCACCCCCCCCCCCCCCCACCCCCCCCCCCCCCCACCCCCCCCCCCCCCCACCCCCCCCCCCCCCCACCCCCCCCCCCCCCCACCCCCCCCCCCCCCCACCCCCCCCCCCCCCCACCCCCCCCCCCCCCCACCCCCCCCCCCCCCCACCCCCCCCCCCCCCCACCCCCCCCCCCCCCCACCCCCCCCCCCCCCCACCCCCCCCCCCCCCCACCCCCCCCCCCCCCCACCCCCCCCCCCCCCCACCCCCCCCCCCCCCCACCCCCCCCCCCCCCCACCCCCCCCCCCCCCCACCCCCCCCCCCCCCCACCCCCCCCCCCCCCCACCCCCCCCCCCCCCCACCCCCCCCCCCCCCCACCCCCCCCCCCCCCCACCCCCCCCCCCCCCCACCCCCCCCCCCCCCCACCCCCCCCCCCCCCCACCCCCCCCCCCCCCCACCCCCCCCCCCCCCCACCCCCCCCCCCCCCCACCCCCCCCCCCCCCCACCCCCCCCCCCCCCCACCCCCCCCCCCCCCCACCCCCCCCCCCCCCCACCCCCCCCCCCCCCCACCCCCCCCCCCCCCCACCCCCCCCCCCCCCCACCCCCCCCCCCCCCCACCCCCCCCCCCCCCCACCCCCCCCCCCCCCCACCCCCCCCCCCCCCCACCCCCCCCCCCCCCCACCCCCCCCCCCCCCCACCCCCCCCCCCCCCCACCCCCCCCCCCCCCCACCCCCCCCCCCCCCCACCCCCCCCCCCCCCCACCCCCCCCCCCCCCCACCCCCCCCCCCCCCCACCCCCCCCCCCCCCCACCCCCCCCCCCCCCCACCCCCCCCCCCCCCCACCCCCCCCCCCCCCCACCCCCCCCCCCCCCCACCCCCCCCCCCCCCCACCCCCCCCCCCCCCCACCCCCCCCCCCCCCCACCCCCCCCCCCCCCCACCCCCCCCCCCCCCCACCCCCCCCCCCCCCCACCCCCCCCCCCCCCCACCCCCCCCCCCCCCCACCCCCCCCCCCCCCCACCCCCCCCCCCCCCCACCCCCCCCCCCCCCCACCCCCCCCCCCCCCCACCCCCCCCCCCCCCCACCCCCCCCCCCCCCCACCCCCCCCCCCCCCCACCCCCCCCCCCCCCCACCCCCCCCCCCCCCCACCCCCCCCCCCCCCCACCCCCCCCCCCCCCCACCCCCCCCCCCCCCCACCCCCCCCCCCCCCCACCCCCCCCCCCCCCCACCCCCCCCCCCCCCCACCCCCCCCCCCCCCCAAATTGTAGTTCCTGAACATCTGGAGAGCCGCAGGTTCCCTACCCCTGCCCTAGAGAGTCCCCTCAAATGCAGGCCACCATATTCAGATGGAGGAGATTCTTGGTTGCAGGGGGAGGATATTCTTTTTGTGGGGAAGGGAATTCTTGCTGCCCATCATTCAAAGGTCCCAAGCACAAGGGGTGGGGAGATACTTCCCCCCTTTTTTCTTTTCTTGCCTGGGTACTATGTGGCTACAGAGGTCTCCTAGAGGCCTCCATAGCTACACATGCATCCTGGAAAGGGGGGATGGGGGGAAGTGTCTCTGTTTGAAGGAGCTGCAGCATTTGCTGCTGCTTCCTGAATGGTTAAGCTTCTCATGTGCAAAGGGGGAGAGAGGGAAACAAGTTCATTCATAACGAATTACACTCGTTATGAATGAGCTGTGCAGAATGCACCACTGCTAATGTTAAAGTCATCTGAAATCTTGAGATACTAAGTTTAATGAAGATAGCAATTAGGAACCTTTCATAGAGTCATGGCAAAGGACAGAACAAAACTTGTTGAAATAGTACTGTCTGCATATTTAAATAAATGTAAAATGCTTAACAGTGCACCTTATATTATGAATGGGTATTCACCAGATTACAGCATACTTTTCAGGCTAATATTTAATTAACAATGGCAAAAAGTATAGTTCCAGTCAAACATTGTTGTGATTTCTCCCATTTATCTGCTTCTAAATCTGTGTTTTGTCTGTTTTTGTTATATTTTGCATTTTGTCTGTTATGTGATTACACTTCTAATTAATATACTTCTCTTTCTTCATTGGCAAATTATGAAAAACCCCAATATTCCTGATTGTTCAATAGAGAAGGTGGGATAATTGACTCATTAATTATTTGTCATCAAGTTTTACTATATCTCAAGGAAAGAAAATTGAGCTTGTCCCTTTTGAACATGATTTACTTAATTGTCTCTCATTCTCCCACTGGACTGGTAATAATATATATTTGCCATTCTCTGATCGTTCGGAATGTGTGCATTCAAGAGGCATATTTTTGTTCGTGTGTTTTACATGCAGTTTAGCAAAGCTAACGTCCCTTTTTTCTGTTGTAAGCAATTATGAAAGATGAAGGGTAGGGTTTGCACCTTGAAAAGGACAGGTGAGATCAGAATATGAATTTGATGTGTTTGCAGAGCATGCTGGATCTTTGAAGGAAGGATGGGACTGACCACTAAGCCACCTTCTGGATCATGCAAAGGCAGAGCAAATATGTATTGAATGGTCATCAAATCAATTTAAAGCTAAAATTTACCTATAAATGCATTTAGTATGGGATTTGCAATGGTATGCACAGTACTGTTCAGAAGAATGTACTTGCAGTTGTTTTGGCCTTGATATTCTAATTGGTACAAAGTTGGGAAAGTTAGTAAGAACATTACCTTTAGGAGCAAACCAGGTTCACTAGATAGAATGTGAGCTTTTGTGCTATGTAGAACCCTGCCTTAGTCAAGTTTGTGAACATTGGCTGGTCCCAGGAAAGATACTACATGACAAAACTTGTGCACTTTATTCATGAACCAAGGTAGGTAAAGGTAAAGGTAGGCCCCTGTGCATGTGTCAGGTTATTAATGATTTATGGGGTGACATCACATCATGACATTTACAAGGCAGACTATGTTAATGGGGTGCCAACTTCATATTCTTGCTGCAAAATGCAAATTATGCTGTTTCAGACATCTTAATCAGATTCCATTATCACAAAAGCCACAGTTCTGTATTTTGAAAGTTTTGGTTTGTACCTGAAAATAGAGTTCCACAGGTGTTCTCTAGAGCAACTTAATTCTAAAATGTGGAGGATTTGTCAAAGTTTAGCTTCCCAAAATAATTCATTTCATCACATCTGTAAATAACATATAGTCAGTGATATCTCCATGTTCAAACCTATTATTATTGCAGTGCAGCTGCTGCCCACTGCTGAGAACACATTACCTTCATTTCTCTAAAAACCAAGGCAATATATTTTGTTAATCAGTTGCTCAGTGTGAAGTGAATGAATAATAGCCACTCTAATGCTGGGAGGGAGCTTCAGCTGCAGCATTATTTTTCTTTACGATCCCACTCCTGAATCATGTTCCTTCTCCATCAAGTAATGTTGCTGATATGAGGCCAAATAGTATTAAACAATTAATGGAAGTTAAAACATCAGCATTTTCTATTAAAATCACTCTGTCCAGAATTAATTATAAGGCTATGTAAAATCTCTCCCCCCCCCCCACCCCCAACCCCATAGACTGGAATTTTAATTAATACTGGAAGCAGTAGTTTGACCTGAGTTGTTTTAGCACAACTATTTAAAAATGTGACAAATCTATGAAATTATGGTATTTTTCTGATGCCAGTTTGCATGTATTTTGTCAGGTTCTTTTGAACTGGCAGAAACGTCCCCTATTTGATAGGGCAGTCTCTGGTAGATTATCATAGCACACAGTATATATTTCCCCTATAAACATGTCCCTAGTTTATAGGCTTAGCTGTAGAATCCCACCACATGATGCACCCTAATTATACCTTAATATTTACATGTCTAAATGTGTGCTATCCTGTCTAAGAAGCATTAGTATGTGTGGGTTTACTGAGCAACTACTATTCCTTTTTTATTTTGCTATGGAAAAGGTTGAAGCATGTGCATAACTGAAATCAAAAAGGTTTAGAAGTGTTTATTTTGGCTCGGAATCTTTCTAAAGGATACATTAAAATTTTAAAGGCTGTTATGCAGAAATCCATCCATCTACAGAAGGTGAATACATGGGGAAGAGCCATGACTCTGTGGCAGAGTATCTGCCTTTGCATGCAGAAGGTCCAACATTTGTATCATCTTATGTTAAAAAGGACTAGAATACTCTGTGAAAAGACTTCTCCCTGACACCCTGGGGAGCCACTACCAGGCAGAGTAGACAATGCTGACTTTGATAGACCAGTGATCTGATTCAGTATGAGGCTGCTTCATATGATAAAATCTCTCTGAACTCACACGATCTGATCAGACTGCCAAACTGCATTTTGAAATTAAAACTATGGGAATGGTGCTGCCAAGATAAAATGATAGTCAAAGGTACAAAGAGTGTCACAGTTAAATTTCTATTTCATCCTTCAAAACACAACTGCAACACCACTTCAAGCAAACAGGGCAATTTTATGGTTCAGCCTAAAATGTTCACTGCACAACCTAAATTTGCACTGGTGCAATGACTTCATATCCTACGCTTCCCTAAGCTCCCCAGCCACACAGTCAAATGAATAATTATAGTATTGCTTGCAACTGTAATTCTTTCCCACATCCTATTAGAGGACCTGCACTAAACAGTTTTAAAGGCTTTGCTTGTTCAATACTGTCTAGCAGCAAAATTCTCTGGGATTTATCTATTAAAGGGAGATTAATGACCTTTAATTCTGATAATACAAAAGAGTAAAGCGATTGAGTTCAGTTCTTTGAACTATTAACTAGGAAGCCAGACGGAACACTTGTAGAGACTTTTATTGTTTATTGAGAAAAGAAAATATTCATTTTATTGAGCATGACAGAAAAAAAATTTAACCCCACAATTACCATGAATACTAAAATTATAAAACTTCCTAGTGTAACCTCAGCTTGTGGGTTCTGTGGGGCAGTACTTGGAAGGAGTTGCAAAGAACCAAATTTAAACAAAACAGTTTACTTCTCTTTACAAATAACATTAAACATCAACATTTAACATTACAATTCAAGGTCCTGTTCAGGTTGCATTTCAAGTCCTTCTAGTTACAGTTTACTGATACTGCCAAGTCCAATTCTTCTTTGCAAGTGGGTTGGCTCCTGAAGACCCCAAGGGCTTGATGAACAGGATGCAACATGATGAAGGTTTCCAGGAGAACTCTCACCCATTACAACCACAAAAAGAAACCCTTAACAAGGTGTTAAGGGCTTATAGAAATCAAGGTCCGAGTCTGGTAGCCTTGTCTCCTCCAAAGAGCTCTGCAGCCTCTCTGCTGCTCTGAGTCTCCACCCCCTTACTGGTTCAACCCATTCTGGGCATGGGGGTTACATTCTCCCCCACTAAAATTCTGTAGTCCCGACAGTAATTACAATGCAACTTTTGAAATCATTAAACAATGATTTCCCCAGAGATTCCTGTACTTGGAGGAACCACATTTGGTGCATCTGAATGCAGAACATTGTCTTTCCCTTAAGCTTAGCTGCACTGGCAGTTTGCAAAACTCTTTACAGCAATTGTTGCAATTCAGCCAAGCAGTTTGCAGAAGGGATGGGGGATTGCAACTGGAATCCCTTCCTTCATTTAACTCCAAACAATGTTTTAAATTCACACAGCAACATCTCTTGAACTTACATCAAATAACAAAACAGTTATATGGGGATCAAACCCCAACTTGTTGCACACTTCCATTGCAAGCAATTTATATTTGCAATCTCACTTTCGAGCCCCACGTTGGGCGCCATTTGATACCTCAGCTTGTGGGTTCTGTGGGGCAGTACTTGGAAGGAGTTGCAAAGAACCAAATTTAAACAAAATAGTCTACTTCTCTTTACAAATAACATTAAACATCAACATTTAACATTACAATTCAAGGTCCTGTTCAGGTTGCAGAACCAAGTCCTTCTGGATTTACAGTTTACTGATACTGCCAAGTCCAATTCTTCTTTGCAAGTGGGTTGGCTCCTGAAAACTCCAAGGGCTTGATGAACAGGATGCAACATGATGAAGGTTTCCAGGAGAACTCTCACCCATTACAACCACAAAAAGAAACCCTTAACAAGGTGTTAAGGGCTTATAGAAATCAAGGTCCGAGTCTGGTAGCCTTGTCTCCTCCAAAGAGCTCTGCAGCCTTTCTGCTGCTCTGAGTCTCCACCCCCTTACTGGTTCAACCCATTCTGGGCATGGGGGTTACACTAGCATTGCTCAATTATATTATAGCAAAAGCAAATCAGGTTTCTCTGCTTTTGTGTCTCTGCTTTTAGAGGCTGACAAAAAGTTTCTTTTGAGACTTTCTTCCAGAGAAATCTAATTTGCTTGTCACAGGACTGCATATTTATATAAAAATACAAATCTTACCTTTCTCTAAATCTGCTCTGTCACAATCATGTGGTCATATCTAGAGAACTGTTTGGTTCACAACTAAATATGAGATAATCAGTAAGTCGGTCAACATGTGCATATGAATTATGTCTACTAAAGCAAAATAAGGCCAATTTCAACTTTTCACTTGTATTAAAAAGCAGTTAGTCCCTCAGCCCCAACCCCTGGTCTGCCTAGACTCCACTTGCTTTTAGCAGGCCCAGTCCTGCTTTGAACTATCTTTTCAAATTATGGTGAGCGTTTCAACAATAACTTGAAAAGATAGTCAAAGGCAGGACTGGGCCTACTAAAAGCAGGGGGATGGGGCCATGTTCCTGATCTCCAACTTCAGTGCCTTGGACTACATTTTCAAGTTATGGTGATCATTTTAACAATATACCCATGAGCCTTTGCCAAATATGCAAATTAATAATTTGCATATTTAGCAAAGGCTCATGGGTATGTTGTTGAAATGCGTAACACCTAATGGTACTGGAGACACTGGGATTTTTTATGTAGGAAAAAAGATAGCTAAGGGAGAACATGATAGAGGTTTATAAAATTATGTGTGAGATGGAGAAAATGGATAGAAAACTTTTCTCCCTCTCCTATAATACCAGAACTCAGGGACACCCAGTGAAGCAATAAGTTCAGGTTAGGCAAAAGGAAATGCTCCTTAATTTTGATTAAATTGTGGGATTTACTTCCAGTGAATGTAGTGGTGGTGAGAGAGTAACTAGCAAGGAGGGAATGAGAAAGTGACTAGTGAACCCTCCCTGCCTTAGTCAAAAGTTGCAAAGAATGAAATATTTTGCCCTTCGCTTATTTTTTAAAAAGGCAAGTTGTCCTTCATTGCAAGATTTTTACTTAACAAAATGTTTATGTATCAAGCTATAGCAGTTAACAAGGCTTGATCCTGTAACAGTACTCCCTAGACCTAAAGGCATTCTTTAGAGCTAAGAAGGAATGTTCTTTATCTTGTAAGTACAGGGGTCAACTGCCAACATTGAAGAGAACGAGAATTGATCTTTACCTTATTATCATGGTAAAATTCACATCCCTGGATGGATTGCTTATGAAATGAAGGGATGGAATACATTACTCCAGGGCAGACATGGACTCCTGGCAGGAGCTTTGGGGGTACAGGCAAAAGGATCACATAGGTAAAAGAGGCAGGCAGCTGGTCCCTGAGGAAAGGTATATAAACACAGTGTAAACTTATATTAGACACACAAGCTTTGGAATCTATTCCTTTGTGTCTATCTCTTGTTTTGCTCTCTGCAGAGACTAAAATAAAACTTGGTTTTCCACCACCTGTGTGTGATTATTTGGTGTATTTTACACCATAGCCTGTGGGGCCATCAGTGGCAACAAACATAGATGGCTTTAAAAGAAACTTATAGCCCAATCCAGATGTGGGGGGAGGAAATCCACAGAGGAAACAGCATTGTTATATTTGCTCCCTTTGCTATGTAAGGGACAGCCCTGCTGGCACAGAGAGCAAACATGCTGGTGGCCAGTCATTCCTCTGCTCCATGGCACTGAAACAGGGGTGTAGCTAGGGCAAATGGAGCCCGGGGCAAAATCTGAGTTTTGCGCCCCCCCCCCCCATATGGGCAGCGTCCCTCCCCCACCACGACCAAACAACATTTTTTGCACCAGGTCATCTCAAGAAACCACCAGCCAGCATTTATAGAGACATGCCCCAACACACAAATCTACAAGCAGACACGCAGGGCTCCCCTAGTTTTAAACAACATTGAAAGTGATGCTGTTTTTGAAGGCAGGAGATCCACCCCACAAACAGCATCACTTTTGAGTGTTGTTTAAACTACAAAGAACAGATTCTCCTTTTAAATCCACCTTAAGGGGGATACTCTGGGCCCCTTGGTTTAAAGCAACATTGAAAGTGATGCTGTTTCAGGGGGTGAATTCCCCATCCCAAACAGCATCATTTTTCAATATATTGATTATTAATGGAGTTTTCTGGGCCGCGTGGCCGTAGTCTAGTATAGCTTGTTCCTAATGTTTCACCTGCATCTGTGGCTGCATTTTTCAGAGGGTGTATCACAGAGAGAAGTCCTGACCTTATACACTATGTCCAGCCTTCTCTTATAACAGACTTCTCTCTGTGATACACCTCTGAAGATGCCAAGCCACAGATGCAGGCAAAGCGTTAGGAACCAAGATCTACGTTTCAACGGCCACACAGCCTGTAAAACTCACAACTACCAGTTGAATCGAGTTTTGAAAGCCTTCAACAATACTTTCAATGTTTTTTTTTTAAATCTAGGGAGCCCAGATTCTCCCTTTAAATCCACTCCAAAGGAGGTGGATTTAAAGAGAGAACCTGGGGAAAATTTGAGGGTGCCTGTCAGGGGAGCAATGTTTAAGCTAACAGTACCAAACTTTTAGGCTATCTTCAGGAGACTCTCCTGATGAAACCACCCAGGTTTAGTGAAGTTTGGTTCAGGAAGCCCAAAGTTATGGACCCTCAAAAGGGTAGCCCCATCTACCATTAGCTCCCATTGGAAACAATGGGGGATGGGGGCACACAGGGGTCCCTTAACAGACCCCCTGAACCAACCTACACCAAACCTGGGTGAGCATCAACTGAGAGACTATCCTTATGATACCACCTAGGTTTAGTGAAGTTTGATTCAGGGGGTCAAAAGTTATGGACCCTCAAAATGGTAGCCCCATTTACTATTAGCTCCCATTGGAAACAATGGAGTATTGGGTCACCCATTTTGGGGGTCCATAACTTTGGACCCCCTGAACCAAACTTCACCAAACTTGGCTGGTATCATCAGGAGAGTCACTTGACAATACTCTGAAATTGTGGTGCCACTAGCCTACAAACTGCGCCCCCTGCACGCCAAAAATGGAAAAAAACTGAAAAATAGAAAAAGCCATAAACGAACCTGCAATTTCTGCGCCCACCACAAGGTGGCGCCCGGGGCACTTGTCCCCGGATGTCCCCATGGTAGCTACGCCTCTGCATTGAAACCTAGAAATCAAGGGTGCCACAGAGATGTGCTGGCTTCCTGAGTGGATGCCAGCATGCAGAGGGCATAGCAAGGCATTCCCAGGGATGGAGCCAATGTTAGTCGACTTCCACCGGTGTTCCAGCATGGGCCCGCCAGCTCCTAGGCTCTTGGACTTATGCCATGCCTAAGCCATTTGTGGTCAATGAGGTGATTTAGGATATGGGAAGGATTTCAAGTTTCCTTCTCTACTGCACCACTGAAAAGCCTCTGGCAGCCACAGCCCGGATCTGCAGACTGAATTGCACTGAGGCAGATTCATGCTCCATCCATTACTATTAGCTACAGTAATTTTTAAAAACAGTTTCTTATGTAGAACAGCAAACCTATAATCCCCTGTACTGGGAGTGGAGCCACCATCAGGGGAAGGCCATGGCCTCTATGTCCTGTGTGTTGATCCTCCAGGACAACTAGTTGGCTGCTGTGTGAAAGAGGCTGCTGGACCAGTTGGATCACTGACCTGATTCAGCAGGGCTGTTCTTATGCAATGCAAAGAAAGAAGGTGGTACTGACTATGAAACTCTACCTGCAGTGAAGCTCCCTCTACATCTTTGTGAAGTCATTGGGGAGTACCAGATCTATTTTGGTATAGTGTTTGACATGTCTAGCTACCTCAGCCACTTCCTCTATAGATGAAATACTTGGGGCTAGGGTATTTCTTACCTAAAAGTAGTCCCATTTAATACTATACTTATTTTGGGGTAAAATCATATTCATGTCAACTTCAGCGGCATTATAGAGACCAACAAGATTTGAGAGGGTGGGGAGGAAGGATACGCTTTTGAGAGTCAAAGCTTTCTTCATCAGATACTGGACTCGAATCTAACTATTCCACCACAGACCAACATGACTGTCCTATGAAACCATAAGACCTCAAACTTTTGCCTTGCAGGGGCCAAGCCTGACCACAAATTGTAATGTGAACTGTGGTCAGAGTTCCACTGCAACTCCATACAGGGGTTGGTGAGTATTGCCTCAATGACTTCAGAGCAATCCAGGAGGTATTGGAGGTGGAGAAGGAAGAGAAAGTGGAACAGAACCTGGAAGAGTATTCCACAACTTCCCCAACCATTCACTTGTTGCCCCCCATTACTTGTCTGAGCCTAGCTGCAGGCCAATATTCAATACAGTTTCTTAGCTGTTCGCAGGCAGCCCTGTAACTGGTACATGGGCAAGAGTATTCTGCTACTCCTACTGCAGTGTAGTCCCTATGTGGGAGACATAAGCAAGACCACTAATTTCAATGGCTAGTATGTATCCAGCAGCTGCTGAGTTGGCTTGCTGAATTGGCATGCTAATCACCTTGTACCAGAACCTTGTTTGATAGTTATATGACAGGTGCAACCTGGTATGGAGCTACTGTGACTGCAGTGCTTTACCTGCTATTCTGCTAGCTGTTATACATCTCTCAAAGTCCCTGGAGCCCCCAGTACTAAAAGTTATTTCAGAGCTCTACTACGAGTGTCAAATAAAAGCTTTATCTGTTTTATAGTTGGGCTTGGTATGTTGAATACATGAAAACATGTCCTTCTTCATGATGGCACTTTGTTATTTTGTCGCCTCTGTTGCAGCTACTCAATTCTACCTCAGTTTCAGAGATAGTGAGTAGAAGGCACTTAATTGTTCACAACCCCCTTAGATATAACTGATGAGATGAGCTGTACATGGCCCTGACTACAGTGGAAGAGGAGGAGGAGATAGGCAACATGGTCTGCTATGGCAATAAACAGCAGCTACTAAAGCAAATAAGAGACAGAAGGAGAGCTTCGAGAGGGAGTGGAGTGATCAGATCACACTCCTCCTTATAACTGTAAAGCACCTGAGATGTACCTTCCTGCAGTCTTGCCTCTGGGGAAATGTTGACCCAGGCATTGTACTACTGGGAGGAGTATGTGTTATAAGCCAGTATTCACTTAACTGAGCTAAAATGCTATACAGTAACAGACTTTATTATTATCATCCCATAACCAGTGCTAGGCACGCCCCCTGAGAAACTACAAGAACTTTGTAATGAGTTTCTCCAGTGCCTGTTCCTGTGTGATTGGAGTAGTTTCTGCAGTACCTTTTTTCCATCTGAAATATTACTACCACCCATACACCTGCCACGCATTTTGCACTACCTGCCGAGAATGGGACTCATCCCCTTCTCTCCTGTTTCCTCCTACTATCTGCCTCCTCAGTGAGCCATCACATAGCCTGTGCTATTACTTGTGATGTAACCTTTCCTTCTGCTGGCTGTGCTTAGAGTTCTGGGTACTCCTTTGTTAGCAGTAGATATAATGCAGTTTATCAAATTGGATGGTTTCTTTCTGTAAAGTGCTCTTGTAACCCCCATGCCCAGAATGGATTGGCCCAGAATGGGTTGACCCAGTAAGGGGTGGAGACTCAGAGCAGCAAGAGGCTGCAGGAGAGAGCTCATTGGAGAAGACAGGGGTACCAGACTCGGACCTTGATTTCTATAAGCCCTTAACACCTTGTTAAGGTAATTGAAATATTGTTGGGAACTACTGGGAAGGTAGTTGTTGTTTTTGCTATGTTGTAAATGTTGGAGTTTATTGTTTCAGGGTTTTCTTTTGTGGTTGTAATGGGTGAGAGTTCTCCTGGAGACCTTCATCATGTTGCAACCTGTTCATCAAGCCCTTGGAGTCTTCAGGAGCCAGCCAACTTGCAAAGAAGAAATTGGACTTGGCGATATCAGTAGACTGTAAATAGAAGGACTTGAAATGCAACCTGAACAGGACCTTGAATTGTAACGTTAAATGTTGATGTTTTAAAAGTGTAAATTGTAAAGAAAAAGTAAACCATTTTGTTGTTTAAAAATTGTTGTTGCAACTCATTCCAAGTACTGCCCCACAGAACCCACAAGCTGAGGTTACACTCTCCTACCAGTTACCATTGCCATAGCCTTCCTGTGTGTTTTGAACCCTGATTTACATCATGCAGGGGATTCTGGAGATAGAATTCTTAAACAATAGAAAGGACTGTACTGTGTTAGACTGTAGGTAGATTCCACTTTGACTTGTGCACTAATTTGTTATGAATGGGGGTTGCTCTGATTCTAAAATAAATTTATTTGCTTGAATGGGTAATCAGGTTCCCAATTGCAAGGGGAGATGCAAAGCAGGCACATGGAAACCAAAAGGCTCTTTGTTCTAAAGTAGTGAATTCACCACTAAATCACAAGACTGTGTGAGAAATGGTAGGTCTCTCCATGATCATTCGGTATAGGTGCCAGTGTTTGGAGCCTAAAAAGGTCAGAAGTGTATTTATTCCAGCTTGTGGTAAAAAACCTTGCATCTCAGCCAATAATCACTCAATATTGTCTTTTAAGAACTTTATTAAAAATCACTTTGGTTTCTTTTGAACAGATAAAAATAAACCAGATTCACAATTATGTAGAAAACACTAGCACATATAAATGAGATTACCAGTGCAATAATAATAATAATAATAATGGCCTCTCTTCTACCTAGCCTGCATTTAAAGATAAAACGCAATGTCAAAAATTCTTTCCAAAGCTTTTCAAAAAAGATAAGATCGTCTCATCTCAGCCCAGTGGGATTTTGGGATGTTCCTGTTTTGTATAGACACAATTGGGTGAGCCTCACATGGCTTTCTTAGTCTGACATGTTTTCTCTAAAGGCATAACAGATACCTGTGAGCATTCCAAAGAACAACTGTGATAACCTTTATTCCATTTGTTTTGGGATTTATTCTAGATATAAAGCCATTGATTCATAAGTTATCCTTCTCAAAATTGAAGCTGCAGGTTTGCTGAAACAGTAAAAAAAATGCATTTTTGCACATTTACACAAAAACCTAAAAGCAAACTCTGACCTACTTTGGTAAAACATTCTAGAGAGAGATTTAAAGTTATGTGAATCTGGCTTAAGTTTATACTGCATGGGACCAGAACTATGTAGCTACATGCGACACGCTGAGTTGTGAGGGACTAGATGTTACCACTGCTTTTAGAAATATATTGTAGAAACTGGAACTTTGTCAGCTATGAATATTTTATGTTTAATGTTCAGGTGTATTTTGCGGAAATAGATTTTGTAAGCTGCATTATGCCCCCTATGACCAGAATGGGGAGGTAAATTTTTAAATAATAGATTGAAGCTTGTTTTTTAATGGCAATTTTTTATTTTCACACATACAGAGGACAGCTGCTCCAGGACAAGGCTGACTTTTGGCACAGACCCGCTGCACTCACTATTTCTGAAGTATTCATGCAAGGCTTCTGTTAGTGGGGCTTCTAACTAAAGCTTGTAAACAAATTGTTTTCAGCTTGGTTATACACATCTAGTAGTTTTCCAAAGTCAGACTGATGGTTCATTCATGCCCCAAAATGTAATGTGTTGATCAAAACACCAAGTTAAATAACTTGCAAAGCAACCTGGGATTATTGTATCATGGATGGTTTCTGGACATAAACGTTAAGTATTTTCTCCTATGTTGCTTATAACATTTATATAGGGGTAATTCAGGCAATAATGAAAAACACTATCAAGGAAGCAAAAGCCAGAAGTAGCTGCTGAAAGTCAGTATCTATGCAAATGAATATTCAAAATAGGTTGTTCAAACAGCAGCAAGTCCAATGAATTGAGCTAGAAAAACTAATTACAGCTGATCAAACAGGGGATAAGCATTAACCAAGACAGTATTTTCCTAACAGCTGCTGTGACAAAAATGTCTAGGTGTCAGACTTGCTGCCCTATATCTCAGGAATATTTTCAGCTGTATGCAGTTTTATTAAATCCTTTTTTATTACAAGCCAAGTAAGGGAAAATGATTCCTCCCCTCCCAATACCAGTCATAAATCAAAGCAGGGAAGAATGCACAGTCTTATCAGCAAATACACCTGCTCACTGTATGCTTACAGCACTAAGTCCAATAAATAAGCTATCCATGTTTGGACTGTGTATACCTAGTCCCCCCTTCTCTTAAAAAAAAACTTTAGTAGTTTGCAATTGTGCTGTACTACTGAAAAAGAGGAATAAATAAATCTCTCTTTCAAGGAAGGACGTGTGATCTTCAGTTCCAGAAATAAATGTGGAACCCCTCCTTCTTACAAGTTTGGAAGCTTCCAGCAATTTGGAACTATGGATTAAAAGTAAAACATAAGTGGAAAAGGCCTCCATTAATTCACTGAAGCACTTGTCCATGCCAAAGGAATGAATGCAATTGCAGCTGAAAGTGTGTTTAAAACATTTTTATGCCTAACTCAGCTTCTTTAAGATTTGTACCACTATTTAAATATAAAATGAAACAATTAAAAAGGTAAGATTTCTATTCAAACAAAAGTTATTACTGTATTGGTAAGTCAAGTTCATGATCTCAGATTCTTTAATAGGCCAAGGGGCTAGATCCAGCCAGGCTCAGTCTCACCCAATTTTTCTCCTCATTACAGACCTCATTCCACATGACTTTCATCATTGCAAATCCCATGATCGCCTGTACAGCATTTTTGTTGGTCCAAAGAGTCTCTCCTCTCCCCTTTTTCATCAGCCAAAAGAGATAATTACATCCAAACCCATAAGTTGTCTGCATCACAGATCAGGAAAACTATGCTGGATTTATAGCTTTCACAAAACAGTTTAGAATAGCACTTCTTTATCAAGTTTAAATTCCTAGTGAAATTAAAGCAAAAAAGTAGAATCTCACTGTAGAATTTTAAAGGAAGAACTTGATTCGCTTACTTCAACAGTGGATCAATAAGGCATTTTCACACAAAGTTGACTGCATTTTTAAATTTTATTAACGGTTTCTATGTGCAAAAATAATTGCCAACAGGATTTAGGACATTGTCACATTTATTTCTAGTACTGCCATACCAGCCTGTGTTGCTATTCCATACTTCCTATATTTCCATTTCAGAATTTTAAAGACATATATTTTATAAGAAAAAAACCCAACACCTTTCTATTTACAAGAAGAAAAGAAGGTTTCCACTATTATTAGTTCAACACGTTTGTAGAAATAACAGTGGGATTAAGTACATTTTATAAAATTGTGGCAGTGATATTCATAAAAATAATTTAATGTCTTATTCCCAAAACCATAACTAAAACCACTAGTCATAGTATGTCATGGGAAGCAGCAACAGAACACACACAAAGGCAATCAAGAAAATTGGGGTTTCCTATGTTAATTTCAGATTTCCTTTTTTGGAATTTATTTGGGAAAAGGAGTTAATATTTGGCACTTATAACTTAAAAACCCAATATTCTTGCACAACTGTTGTCCCAGGATTGTGCCCACTACACAGACTTCCAAGCACAAATTGATAGAAATGTATCTGCCCCAAGAAAAGTTCAGACTCTCCAATTTCCTCTAAATGCTAAATGTACAAGGGGAAAATGGCTACATTGTAGCAGACAAAGGCTGTATATTCCAGGATAAAACTCGCCAAACTATCTGGTCCACAGGCCTTATGGTACCCATTCTCCAAGTTACTGGGTTGATCTTTGGAGTTTCATAAGTATTTTTCTCAAGCTGACATTTACAGGTAAGTCACAAATAAAATTAAACATCCAAATTACCTTTGCCATTAATGTTTATCTATAAGACAAACTCATTATTCACCCAGACTACAATGGTAATGCAGAGGGAATGGTATTTTACACCAATACATAAATGCAGCAGTTTCAGTCATTATACATTTAACAATTTCATTGCACTTAATGAAAGGCATTTATATTAAATATCCTGTACATACCTGATACACCTTGCATTTTCAAAGCTTAACATTTTCTCTTAAGTTCCCTGGTTTTCTCAGGTTTCTACACAAACAGTTTGTGAAAATAGAAACTATTTCACTCAAAACAGATATGGAAACAGTTTGAGTGCACAATCCCTTTAGTTCCTAGCATGCCTACAGAGATACAGTGTTGTGCATTTCATGCTAAGATGGCACCAAGCTCACTTATTTATCTACCAAAATAAGTCTTTTAGTAAGATTTTGTGGGAGAAAATGAGGAATACATTTAGTCCTCTCATTTATTTCCCATGGGATCAATTTCCAACCACAAATTTAGGGTGTGTTCTAGCAATCTAGGGAGTCTGCATACCCAGAAAAACTGCACGAGTTCAACTATATCCCCTAATGTTCTAGAAACAAATTTTAATGTCATCGAAAGGAAGAAAAGAGGTCTCTCAAATACAAATAATAATGTGATGAATTGGATGCAATATTGGGCAGGGAGCAGCATGGAAGAAGGGAAACACTAGGAACAGATTTTTGTTGGAGTCTCAGAAGTATCCCCAGATTTTTAAATCCTGTCAGATTCAGGAAGTTGAAGAAGTACCCGTTTACCTGCTTATTTCTCACACCAGTCCCCTTTTATTGACCTTCTCTCTTCCTTCACTGTCTTTCCCAAGTTCAGCAAAGAGACAAAGAACAAAATGAGGATGGTGGTGCTGATGAAGGCAAAAAAGGGGAATAATGTCTGTCTATGAGTGGGATGAGTTTACTGTTGATGTTTTGAAGAAAAAACATTTCATTGCCCCCTCTACTACAGCTCTAATACAAAAAAGATTCTGCTTAATTTTGAACTTTCCTGCCTAGAAAGTAAGTGTTCATTATGAGTGCACAGAATCTGAAACTTGTGCCTTGACTTCTTCAGCTTAGCACACCACCATGCTGAGTTCAGAAGCAGTTTTGGGTCCACACTTTTACACTAAATGTAATAAACAGATCAGATAAAAACCAAGAACACAATAGGTGTTTCTTTCTAAAGCTTCTCAAATCCATTCCTTCACAGCCTTTTTTTCTTCATTCCAATCAAGTCTGTATTAGGGTACGTCAAGTGAATAGGTTCTTGGTGCTCTGGCCTACCAATGGTTATGCAAGTGAGAAGAAACAATAGCTTTAAAATACTTTTTTGCGTGGTGGGAAAAAGCCATGATTAACCGTTTGAGGTGGCATGTGGCACCCTTACAGAACTTAGTTTAACCAGGATTTAGTTTAACCAGTACCAATTAATCACCATTTTGAGAAGAGAAAAATGAATAATTGAAGACTGAGAGTGGATAAGGCTGTTCATGTTTTCAGTGGTAACATCTTTGACTTTGGCCTAATAATAAGTAGTTTATAGAAACTGGAAGGAACCACCATCACTCTATAAACTTGTATATAGTTCTCAGTTCTAGAACCAAGATTTGCTTTTTAAAAATAAATCAATTTTTATGGCAAATTTTGTCTGGGTTGAGAGGTATGAAAAGGTGATATTAGATGAGGAAACTAACAAGAGCCCTTTGGGGGAGGGGCGGTATATACAATTAATAATAAATAAATAAAGATTTCTACCCCTCCTCCCCTTGGAACAAGGCAGTAATGCTTTTGTATACCATATTCAAGTCCATCCCTAAATTCTCACAAGTGTTATTGTGACAATAAATGAGATTGGAAGAGCACTGGATTCTCTTCAAACATTGCAGTCTTCTAGAAATTCATGAAGCTGCCTCACTTGGATGTACCTTGGAGAGAAAACATAGCATCAGTATTAAAATATTCCACCATTGAAAAATACATTTTATATTTCCTATGAATGCTTTTTTATGGAAAGATTTAGTTGTAAGTAAAACATTTGGCAATTTTGTATGTTTCTGACTTTGAACATGGGCTACTGAATCCTGGGGGGGGGAAACACACAAGTCTTGTGGTACCTGAAAGACTAACAACATATTTCAGTATAAGCCTTTATCTATAAGAGCTCACTTATTTATACACTATGAGTGAATCCTCATTCATTTTATACAAGCTTGAAAAAAATCAGGTGACAAAAACTCATTACAAGTGTTAACTAGCTTAGAATTAACAGAATTAGCAGCATCTTCCAATGGGAGCATCATGCGAATGGCAGCAGCTGGAAGGCGCCATTTTCCCCGCACTGTCCCTGAACGCCTACCTCGTCTCCTGGCTTTCGGCTTGTCGTAGAGTCCAGGGGACACGCTTCCCTGGCCTGCGACTCCAGAGCCCTCGCTCCAGCGTGCGGGGGGGGGGGGCTGGCCTCTGCGACGCGCCGGAAGCCAGGAGATGAGGTAGGCGTTCAGCGACGGCGCAGCCTGTGCGAAGGCTGCGCCGCCGCCTGCCGCCCTCCTGGGTCTGTCCGTGCGAATGGTCCCGGGGGGTGCATCGGCACCCCCACGCTGTTGCCATGCGGAAAGGGTCTTTGTGAGGGTTGTCTTTATCCAACAAACTGTCTCCTGCAATCTTGCTCTTTGCCTAATCACACCTGAAAATGGTTATCACATGCTTCAGTGATGGAAGAGGTGGCCCTTGAGTGGAGTAATTGACTTTTAAAGACAGCTAGGAAGTAAGAAGAGGATGAGGCTGTGTTTTAACTAAGAGCCAGTTGTTTTTTTCTTCCTCCCTAAGCCTCTGTGGCTTGGAGTATTAATTTTGTATTAGCTATCTCTTTAAGATTTTATATATTACATGGGAAGCTGATTATTTAACCTCAGGAACTTTTGCCAAGAAATCTTTGATCTTTGTTTGGACAACGGTGTTTGGAGCTGTGATTGTGTTTGCACTCTTGCAGCCAAGACAACCTGCTCCCCGACTACATTATTAATCCCATGCGAGCGTGGAATTATGGCAGTATATCTTCATCTGTTGATTAATCCCACCCAGAGGAGAGCTTTGGCTACTGCAAGATGTAATATGCTGCCATCAGCTCTGCTGGAGGGAAGATTAAAGAATATGGAATGTTCTAAAAGAGTTTGTTCATATGATCTGATTAGGGTTGAAACACTTGACCATTCTCTGTTTGTATGCCCTAAATCAGGGGTAGGGAACCTGCGGCTCTAGAGCCGCATGCGGCTCTTCTGCCCTTGCACTGTGGCTCCATGAGCCACCGGCCCCATCCTTGCCTGCCCTGTGCACCAACTCCCCACGGTCAGCTGGGCCGTGGGCTTCCCCTCTCACCCGCCCCATTGGAGCAGGGCGGGTGCTTCCCTGGCGGCCGGCGAGGCCGAGCTGCCGGCTTCATCCTTGCCTGCCCTGCAGGCAGCAGGGCGGGCGCATCCATGTGCTTCTCAGAATGAGCGGAGTAAAAGGTTAAAAAAACCCTATATATATATAGTGTTATCTTTATTTTAAATGTCAAAAATTATTTGCGGCTCCAAGTGTTTTCTTTTCCCGTGGAAAACGGGTCCAAATGGCTCTTTGAGTGTTAAAGGTTCCCTACCCCTGCCCTAAATACAATAAGATACGCATGAAATACATGAATTCCATTTTCTTGTAATGTTCTCAGTGGTAAGAGTGTTATAAGATACCCAATCTCCTGAACAGCTTTGATTTGCTCTTTTGTGAAACTGTTGCAAATTTTATACTGGAAATCAGTAATTTTAACTGTATTTCTTAACCTTGTTTTGTTTTAATTTTTTTTCCTGTTTTGTATGCCAATAAAGGCTTGTGTGTGTGATTGTGTTTGCAAAGGTCCCTATTTACGAACCTTTTGATGAAGATTAAAGGAGGATAGACCTTCAGCTGGTCCTCAGCACTTGAACTGCTGTGCCCCGACTAAGTTTCTTGGAGTGTTGGGAACACATGAGAAGAAGGTGAGCAAACAAGCAGTTCTGTACACTAGCCCATTATCAATAGAATTTTCTGAGACCTAGGCACAGAGACTGTTTAAGAATGGCAGGAATGTCCAACTTCACAGAAGTTGAGATATTGTCAAAGATGGGTATGTTGCCTGGGGACCAAAAGATATTTACGTGTATGAGAAACTTGTAATCACTATTTTAAAATATATTTTGTTAAGTTAAAAAGTGGCAAGAATAAACGTTTCTGTTTAATTAATATTAAGAATTCAGAAGTTTCACTTTTATTAAAAAATGGAAGCAATTACACTCTTAACAGTATTTCTTGTGCACTATACTCAGAAGGAACCTACAATATTACTGAGGGTGTATCTCTAGTCTAGAGTTTAAGCATAGAGACTCCATATTTGTTCTAGGTTTCCAACAGCTCTTTTCTGCTGACAGTCAGTTTAACATTGACCTTAGGGGTAAATCGTAACAAGAATGCCCCAGGTGCTTAATGGCAAGCTGAGCTGCTATCATGGAATTCTATTAACCAGGGCTTTCACTGCAACATGTCCAGAAATAAACATTGATTACTTAAACAATGAAGCATCTCAATTTAGAAAGTAAGACAAGCATACTGAAGATAAATGAATCTAAGAGCATCAAAAACTATTAAAATCACTTTATTTCCATGCCTAGGAATATAATGGAATTCAGGGCTAGTGAAACTGTAAAAGAGTACTGTAGCAATTAATACACATTTCTCTTTTGCTCTGTTTGATGCTATGGATGAACTGGTTTGTGTCATAATGCACAGAAATTGGATATTTAAGTGACAAGTCACAACAGGTCTCTTTGCCCAGATGCAGAAGATGGTATTACTGAATCAACATTAATTAATAGCATTAAATATGTGCTTCAGCACTGGGAATGAAACCAAGAACATAGGTAAGGGGGGGGGGGTTCTCAGGTTCAAACCCCCACATTACATGTCCAAAGCTTCGTCCCCTCGTTTGTGGGTTTTTTGTATTTTTGGTGTTGTTTTGGTTTTTGGCCTGGAGGGGGTGCGGGTTTTAGGCTAGCAGTACCAAAACTTCAGGGATTTTTCAGGAGGCTCTCCTGATGCTATCACCCAGGTTTGGTGAGGTTTGGTTTAGGGGGTCCAAAGTTATAGACTCCCAAAGGGGGTGCCCATCCCCCATTGTTTCCAATGGGAGCTAATAGAAGATGGGGGCTACAATTTTGAGGGTCCATACCTTTGGCCCCCATGAACCAAGCTTCATCAAACCTGGGTGGTATCATCAGCTAAGTCTCCTACTGATACCACCCCGGTTTGGTGAGGTTTGGTTCAGGGGCTCTAAAGTTATGGACTCCCAAAAGGGGTGCCCCCATCCTCCATTGTTTCCAATGAGAGCTAATAGGAGATGGGGGCTACACCTTTGAGGGTCCATAACTTTAGACCCGCTGAACCAAACTTCACCAACCCTGGGTGGTATCATCAGGAGAGTCTCCAAAATATATCCTGAAAGTCTGCTGCTAGCTTAACAACTACACCCCTGACAGCAGGCACCCCCCAAATTTTCCCAGATTCTCCCTTCGGCATGGATTTAAAGGGAGAATCTGAGGTCCCCAGTTTAAACATTGAAAGTGATGCTGTTTCAGGGTGGGGGAGAATACACCATAAAACAGCATCACTTTCAATGTTGTTTTAACTGAGGATCCCAGATTCTCCCTTTAAGGTGGATTTAAAAGGAGAATTTGGGCTCTCTAGTTTAAACACCATTGAAAGTGATGCTGTTGGGGGTGGATTCCAGCATCACAGCGGCCGCCCATGGGCCCCCCCACAAAACTCAGATTTTGCACTGGGCTCCATTTTCCCTAGCTATGCCTCTGCCTGGAGGGGAGGGCAGAAGGAACTGCCGGCTGCGAGCCCAGCTGGTGGGAGGGTGGGGTGGGTGGTGCAGGGGAGTCTGCCATCCCTGGTCTCAGAGAGCTGCTTTTATAAGCACTGAGGCTGGGGGCGGGGCTTGGGGAGGTGTGGCCATGCCCCAGGGGTGGGGGGCATGCCCCCCAAAACCCCCCATAAAAAATCTATACCTACATCCCTGGATGAAGCACAAAGTTGATACAGAAGAATTCTGAGCAAAAGGTTCTCCAGTCAGGACATGAATACACTGTCATAAGTCAGGCCATAATGGAATACACCTAAGAGGTATACACCTAAGGAGTATACATAGAAAAATACATCTAAGGAGATAAGGCAGGGCACAGACAGATGAACAAACAAGCTGGAGTTGCTTGCAACGTGCTCAGTGGCAGTTCAAAATCTTCTTCTTAGAGGCTACATACAGATATGCAAGATCCAAATCTAAAATTCCTGACAGATAGTTGCGCAATCAAAATTGACATTGTCCTATTGATTTATAATTGTCTGCTTCTTATTATATAGAAAAGTGCTTGCTGACCATTTAATGTTTTTGTTACTTCACTTTTTACTAGTTTGTGGACAGGAGTGTGAACTTCCATTCCTAAATCCGAAACTACTTGGATGCCTGCCTCACTTAATTTCAGGCTGCTGTCACCAAAAGTTTGTGGATTTAAGACAAATTTATTAGGCAGTTCCTGGACTCGCTGCAGTCGCCTTTCAGTAAATAACAGACTAGCACTTGTAACATATTTGGGCTATTTACATATAGATGGGGTGGACTGCAGAAAAGAGTAATGTGGCAATGCCATTAGAGAAATGAGAGTCACTGCCTTCAGGGGCAACCTCTTCTAATTAAGAAGATCTAGAATGGGCAGTGCGGATGCACATATATAGCTTGCATGGTTCTCTGTAGAGTTCTGCATAAATTGCCTGACAATCCAGAGTTAGAGGTCTCTGAGAATTTTTAAAAAAGCAATGATCTGGATTCTTGAAATTTGATCTGGGCTTCAAAACAGTGTAGTAATTAGTACTCTGGATGAAAGACCACCAAGGGGAACCAGGGCTGCTATGCAGGGAAAGGCAATGGAAGATCACCTCTGCTCATCATTTGCCTTGAAAACCTTTAGAAGTTGATTGTGACTTAATGGCACTTTATTACTATTACAAGAGTTACCTCAGTTTTTTTTTTTATCATAGACATTATCTGACACTTAAGCCATGGTACTTTGACTAATAGCCAAAATGCATCCATCTTGTTACTAGAAGTCATTATAAATTAGAAATCATAAATTACAGACATTTCCATTTCAAGTTTGAGAAGCAAGAATTCAGTTGGGGAGAGTTTAGGACACAAAGACAGTTTCTTTGATGACATTTACAACACTGCAAGTTCTTAACCTCCTGCCTTAAATTATAGAAGTTAGAAATCACTAGAAATGTTTAGCACGAGAAGTTTTACAAATTGTATTCCAAGCTAGCACCAAGCTTTTCTTACTGGTAATTCCAGATTCTGAACAGATCAGTGTGAGGGATTCAGGGGGCTATTAAAAAGCACTAAGTTAGTCTGTACAGGCTTTGACATAAGACACATGTGCATGCTTCTCTTCTCAATGAAATGTTCCATAGATTGGATTCCACAAAAAATGAGTTCCTATTGACATCCAAGCCATTTGCGCCCTGCATCTACATTCATTTAAGTGCTCCACACAAGCATTGATTTCCTGTCCAGTATACTAAACAGGAAATGCTGAATACTTTAATACAAGTTTGACAAGCAGACTCAGCAGTCAAGGCTTTTGGAACTATTGACTGTCATCAGGAATGCAAAAGTAACTTCCCACTGGATTGGGCTTTAGATCCAGTTAATCCCCAATATTCACCTGCCTTTATAAACCACATTAGTAGTACTGTAATACCACCACTCGAAGTCATTGTTTGAATTGCTCTCATGGCAAAGAACTCTTCCATTTAAATTTCCATGGTTTTTAGGACACTACTATTCTACTCTTTCTGTTTTCTTGCTGCTAAATCACTGTAGGAAAAGTGCCTTCTGTCAGAAATTGGTGTTCCTTTTCAGGTGGTTACAGAATTATCCAGCTGCAAGGGATCTCTCTTTTTTTGATAAACAGGTTTTGATACAACCTCTCAACATCTATTGTATAAGTAGACCAAAAGATAAACCAGGCAAGCATGTACATGACGCATTCTTTTTAATAGAAAGATTAGGATGACTCTCTCTTTAAATTGGAGAAGGAAAAAACAAGACTAATGAGGCCCCCCCCCCCCCCCCCCGGTAATACACAATCCCACACACTCAACAAGAAAGGCACCCTACAGTATTTGAAATAAACAATACCACACCAGTAAACAGAGATGGGTTGATGGACCCTGTGGAATGCCATCTCATGTCTTAATCTTCACTACTCAATGTGTAGAAATACAGTCAAGGCCTTTCAAAATGCAAATTTGCAAATAATCCCTTCCTCAGTCCACTAAAGTAAAGTTTCCCCTTCAATCGTATGCGACCCTGGGGTACCACTGTTTTCATAGGCAAGTCGTTTTTGTGGGATAGTTTGCCATTGCTTTCCCCGGCTATTCTTTACCCCCTAGCTATGTGCTAGGTACTAATTTACCGACCAAGGAATGGATGGATGGCTGAGTTGACATGAGCCAGCTGCCAGAATATCTGACCCACAGGGGGCTCGAACTCCTGACCATGTGAGTGGCAGTGCAAGCACTTAACCACTATGCCATGCGGCTCCTCCTTAGTCCACTATGGCAAGTGAATGAGGGAATCTTTAAAGAGGTGGAGTTACATTTACTAACTTGAGAGACAGTGCTAGTACAATTTTTGATTTAACAACTTCTATAAACTTGCTTGAAAGGCTAGAATTATGGGTTGTATTTACTAGCAACTTCTGTTGATGGAAGGGATTTTTGTCTGCTGTATAACTTCTTCACCATTACCTGCGACCCAAGTTCCCCGCTAAAATGTTGCTTCCAGGGAAGAGGTGACTACCAGGAGGTGGGGGGCAGCTAATAAGCAGAAGAGGGGACGATTAATAAAAATTCCCTCCCTCCTGCTTCTGTGGAAATCCTCTGGAGGATCCAAGCCTATATTTGCATATGGCCTTCTTTTGTTATAAGACAGATCCATTACTTCTGAAAGTCCTTCCAACTTTTCCAACACAGTTTGAACTAAAGGAACCCAGAATTAAAACAAGTAAAACACATTTTATAATGTTACAGTTAAAGCTAACACTCGAGACAAACACAGTTGTTCGCAAGTGTGAGGAATAATTCTTAGAACTGACCAACCATATGTCAGAATATTATCAATACTTTTAAAAAACTCTCTTTAATTGTTGGCTTTGTTCCCCATCAGCTGCCAAAAATGCAACACTAGAGTTTGTTGGTGGAGTAAAGAAAACCTGTATGGATTAAAAGTTAAACAGAACAGGGAGCTGCAATGAAAGAAGAGGAGAAAGTAGTTAAATTCACCTCCTCTGCTTTGTGTGTCAAGCTACGCTGTAGCTGGCTTCTCTGCCACCTAGTGGTGGCTTCTGGCAGTAGAAAGGAGGCACAGGGTTCAAATCAACATTAGTAACCAAGTTAAGCCTGTCTGCCAAATTTTCATAATTCAAAATTATGTAGTATAAATACATATCAAAAGAGTGACATGCTGTGATTTTTCCAAAAGTGGCTAAAAGTGAAAAACTGATCTTATGATTTTTAAGGTCAATTTTTAAAGGAAAAAAGAGTTTTAAAAACAGAAATGTTTTCACTGCTCTCTATTATGGTAATAGCAACATCAGGGAATATTGTTCAATTCAGTTCAATGCAATTCTTAAAGGTTTATTTCTAATATTGTTCTGATTTTAATTGTGAGCTGCCTTGAAGAGGACTCTGAAGTGGCAGCACAGAAGTGTCTTAAGTAAAAAAAAAGCATAAAACGTTCCTTTAAATCCAGTGTGTACTTGTACCCTTAACATTTCTTCACATAGTAAAAAACTGAACACTTTCAATAATAGAAGCAGACACTTAAACTAGCAGAGATACCTTGTAAAAACTGTTAAACTAACCTGAGATGTACTTTGCTCCGATTAACATTAACAGGTTACTCATTATAAAGAAGCCCAAAGGCAGACTACAGAAGATACTAGTTTCACCTGTCGTCATTCAGTAGGAGAGGTTCCAGTCAAGCAAATCAAAAGAGAGAAACATGTAAATTTCACTTTTTTGGGGCAATAAGTTTTTATTTCAACATTTACAAAATACAATGCATAAACAGATACAGAAATTTCAATCTAATATTTACATTATAACTAAAGGTACTTCCAGCTATTGCATCGTTTAAAAATAAAGACATGTAAAGACAAACAATTAAATAAACAAAAAAGAAAAATAAATTATTAAAAAATAGAGAAAAGAAAAAGAAGATAGATAGTAGTAATAATAATTATATAAAAAGAAACAAAACAATAAAAAATAATAAAAGGAAAAATTCAAAATTATATTCATATTTTCCTTTTACCGTATATACTCGCGCGTAAGTCGAGGTTTTCAGCCTATTTTTTAGGCTGAAAAATGCCCCCCCACTTATATGTGGGTCCCACTCACCAGTAATTCTTGTGTGGTGTCCCCCTGTCCTGTCTTTGCTCTGTCCTGCCTTCTTCTCTGCCACCCCTCTTTCAGCCACTTTCTGTGCTTAGTTTTCTGCTTCGCTCTCTCCTGCCAAGGTTGGTAGGTTCTTCACTAATCCTCTCACTCCTTCCTTTTTTTCCTCTTCCCAGGCAGACTCAGGGGAAAGCTTGCTCTTCAGAGAAACTGTTGCCTTGTTAAGAAGCAAGTTTCACTATGGAGCTTTTTTTAGTGGGCAATGCTCCAAAGATTGCTTAAGCAACCCTTGGACCATTGCCCTTTTAAGAAAACCATAGAGATAGGCTGCCCAACAGGCAGCTTCTCTGAAACCAACTCTTACAGCCTGCCGGGGGAAAGGGAAAAAAGGGTGAGTTAGTGACTGCTTTCTCTGCTTCGCTGTCTCCTGCCTTCTTCTCTGCCGCCCTATTTAAGCCGCTTTGTGTGCCTCGTTCTCCTCTGCCTTTTCCTCCACCACCTCCCATCCTGTTCACCCTCCACGGCCCCTAGCTTATTCCCTCTCCCCAGACCCACATCGCCCCTCCTTAAAAAGCTTCCCAAAGGCTTCTGGGGCGCTCCTTTCCCTCAACTGCGGCTCCTTTGCCTGCTCAGCGCCCCACCTCCCCATGGACCTTTCCCACTCTCGACTTATATGAGAGTCAATAAGGTTTCCCAGTTCTTCAAGGCAAGATTAGGTGCCTCGACCTATACGCGGATCGACTTATACGTGAGTATATACGGTATATAAGTTATCTAGTTTCTCCATTCCTCCCTAAAATCAGAGTCCAATTCATAATCTATATAACTTGAAATCTTGGCTGTTCTAACAATATTTATAACCTTATGTTGCCATTCTGTTATTGACGAAGTTTTCTTGATTCTCCAATATTTAGCCCAAAGTATCCTAGCTATTGCTGACAAATATCTAAACAGCGTAGCCTTATCTTTATCTATATATTTTTATGAGCAATTCCTAATAAATACATCTCAGGTTTTTTCTCAAACCTCAAATTTAGTATTATCAACATTTCCTTATGTATGGTTTGCCAACATTTTTTAGATTTAACGCAGCTCCATCTCTGATGGAAAAAGGTACCCAAATGTTTCCCACATTCCCAGAAAAGCCCTTGAGATTTATTTATTTTTGCAATCTTATCCTTATCCATCCTATGGTGGTTTTCTCTTACATAAAAGTTCCTGGAGTATTTCAGGTCTTCATAAGTTTTTACAAGTTTCCAAATTGATATTATGACCCACATCCCCAGCCCAATTTATCATATATTCTTTAATATACTCATCTTCAACCTCTAAAGTTAAACATAAGTCATGCATCTTTTTAATCAAATGGTCCTTTTGTTTCAATAATTTTTCTTCAAGCCAAGCCAGCTTTCAAGAATATCTAAATCTTTCATTTTTAAAAACTTATTTTTATCAGAGTCACAGCAACCTTTTAGTTGGCAATACCACCACCAATTAATATTCAAACAGATCCAATTTAGTTTTTCTTGAGTCTTCAAATTATATTTAAGTTTTCTTTCAATTTCCTCCTTGGTAACTCTATATGGACATCTCAACCAGTTCTTACTTGGGTTGTGTACTCTACTCAATAGAGCTTCATGTGGAGAAACCCATAAAGGTGTAACTGAATATAATTTACAGCTGTATGTTTTCCAAGTTTTTAATAATCCTGGTTTTACGATATGGTGTGTAAATTGTTTATTAGCTTTGTCTTTTTGAAACCATAAATAACCATGCCAACCAAATCTTTTGCCTTCCCCTTTCACTGCTAATAATTTCGTACTGGTCAAATACAGCTAATTTTTATAAGTCCTAAATTTTATTTTTATACTTTGAACATTCTGATCTCTTCTAATGCTTTCATTTAAAGATTCCAGAGCTGTTATGAACAATAAGGGCAACATAGGGCAGCCCTGTCTTGTACTGCATTTTATTGGAAATTTATTAGATAATTCATTATTAATAATAAACCTGGCCCATTGTTCTATATATTTGTTTAATCCAAGTGTTAAATTTGTCACCACATTTCCATCTATCCAAAATCTCCAAGAGAAAGTCCCAGCTGAGTTCATTGAAAGCTTTTTCCATATCAATAAATAATAATGCTAGCTGTCTATTAGGGGACTGTTCAAATAGTTCTAAAATATCAAGTATTATTCTGATGTTATCTTTAATATTCCTTCCGGGGAGAAATCCTGACTGAAACTCCAGAAGCTATTTGTCTAATTTAGGGGTTAAAGTTATATTTGCATCCTCCCAATCTCATTAAACAACAGAAACAAAGGATCTGCTGGTTTATTAAAGAAAACTTTATAAAATAAATGTATTATACCATCAGGCCCCGGTGCTTTACTATCTTTTAATCCCCTAATTATCTGAGATTTCTTGCTGAAATAAATTCTAAACCTAATTTTTTTTTTAATATTTAACATCTTTGTGAATGATTTGCATTTCTTGTGCCGCCTTCTTTTTTTTGAGATAACCAAAAATTTTCCTTCTTTTACTTGGACCATTTAAACCATAAATATTCCATGATAAACCCTTAGTTAATTCAGACATTACATTTTATCAAATAAACAAGTAACTACTGTTTTATATTTTATTGTATGTTTTATGATGTACACTGCCCTGAGCCTACTGGGGAGGGCGGTCTAAAAATATAATAAATAAATAAATAAAATAAATCATGTCACCTAAGTCTTTAATATAAATCCTTATATTTCTTTAAAAATTATTTAATTCTACTAGGCTTTGCAATTTTTGTTCAAGCAGATAATACAGAATTTCAAGGTAAAGCTGATGCAATATTTTTTCTTGAGAAAAGTTAACCGAGCAGATTACTAAAATAAATAATTATAATTAATTAATTTAACACTATGGAATAACTAATAACCATACTTAGCTCAATAGCAAAAACTAGTTCCTACACTCCCCTAGTCAAAAATCCAGCATAAGAGGTAATGGAGTAGACACACATGATCATCTTCATGAACATACATGTGCAAGTCAGCATATGAAATGAGTGCCACTTTCATATATCATCACAGTTTTTTTCTTTTTAAAGGAAGGGGGAAGGATTACATGAATCTTCCCTGATGTGTATCCTTGCACCCTTATCATATGCTATCTTGCAAAAACATGAAATACATCTTCTCCTTGATCACATGTACTACATCTGTGGCTGGGGAAAGCATGCATTCATCACTATCCAGACTAACCCTGGCCTGTTCGCCTAGTGCAGGGGTAGGGAACCTGCGGCTCTCCAGATGTTCAGGAACTACAATTCCCATCAGCCCCTACCAGCATGGCCAATTGGCCATGCTGACAGAGGCTGATGGGAATTGTAGTTCCTGAACATCTGGAGAGCCGCAGGTTCCCTACCCCTGGCCTAGTGGCATAAAGTTCTACATGCCCCACCCACCCTAGTGGAGGAAGGGGAGGGAGGCATGCAAGAGAAAGGGAGGGAGGGGAGCCTTCAAGGGAGGGAAGTGGGCCCAGCATCTGGACATGGCCCATCCACCCTGGCAGAGAGAGGGGGAGGGAAGGGAAGGGGTGGCATTCAAGGAAAGGGGAGGGAGGGAGAATAAGGAAAGTAGTTATATGTCCTGGATGGATCACTCTGTTTGTCAGGCAGATTCTGCTCAGCCTGTCTGCCAGTGTGCTTGTGCTCCTGCAATGTGAATCACTCTGAGTGACATGTAATTGTGGAGGGTGACCTCCTAAATCGCCAATGATTCTTGTTGCATAGAAACTTATTCTGTGCCACCTTACCTGTTTATGTAGTAGATGGCACTGGTGTTGTTGCACTCGACCAGTATCCATCTTGACTGTAAGATATCTACAATGGAGATCAGAACAAGCCTAATCGCACATGCCTCTACAACATTTATGTGAGTAGAGTCATGTACATTGTCCCTCAAACCCTGCACCAAAAGATCTTGACATTATGCCCCTCTGCCTCCAGTGGCGGAGGCATCAGTAGTGACTACTAAGTCTAGGCGCCAATGACTAAAAGGCTGTCCCTGAGATAGGTTAGGCAGGTGAGCTTACTAACATAACGACTGAATGATCTTCCAAGGGATAGACATGCACATATGTTGAGGATGGATAGCTGGATTAAAGTGCCTTAGAAAACAGAGTTGTAGTGGGCATTACTCACGACTGCGGTGTAGACTGCCAATTGCCTAACCAACTGCTAATGGGATCTCAGAAAAAAGAGGGAGGCAAGCCTAACTGAACGAGCCCTGTCAGGAGGAAGAAGTGTAATATACTCTTTGGAATCAAGGACAACGCCAATGGAATCTAAGATGGTTGCAGTCTGGACTTTTCCCAATATACTACTACGTCTAAGTCCTGGCAAGTCTGCAGAACCCACTGAGTATGTAATACAAGCAGTGGTGGGATTGAAATAATTTAACAACCAGTTCCGGTGGTGGGATTCAAATAATTCAACAACTGGTTGTATACAAGAACCATTTTAACAACCAGTTCTGCCGAAGTGGTGCGAACCTGCTGAATCCGAGGGTATTTTTCAATTGGGATGTAACCAGCCAGTCATCCAGATAGGGGTAAATGGAGCATCCAAGTGTTCACAGATATGCTACTACTGCAGCCATACACTTAGTGAATACACTTGGGGCTGTAGCCAAGTCAAAAGGCAGTGCTGAGTACTGAAAGGCACAGGAGCCATACTTAAAACTGAGGTACTTTCTGTGATCAGGGTGAATAGACACAAGGAAATAGGTATTATTTAAGTTGATGACCATGAACCACGTGTCCTGTGCACGAAGTTCCAATACCATTTGACCATTTTGATCTTAGCCACAACAAAATATTTATTTAACTGTTGTAAATCCAATATGGAGCAAAATCCTCCATCTTCATATTCAAATAAAAAGAACCTTGAATAAAATCCAAAACCATGAAACTGAGGATTAACCTCCTATACTGCCCCTTTTGCTAATAGCTCTTGTAGTTGCAGGCCCAACTGTGGAATTTTCCCTTGCAACAAAAAAATGGTAACAAGGGAGTACCTGAAAGAACTCAAGTTTATAACCAAACTGAATAATGCAGAATACCCAAGGCTACTACGTAACTATTCACCAATTAGATCAAAAGGGGGCCAACTGATCCCTGAACCAGATGTTACCAGGGCGAGCCATCAGTCCTACTCAGTCTTGAGTTTGGTTGTTGTTGATGGTCCCTGTTTGGGGGATTTTGACCCCTGGACCCGGGTTTTTGGTTAAGTTTCTTCTTTTAGTAAGAAGATTGTTGAAAAGGGTTTATAGATAGGATATTATCTCTATTCCTTGAAGGGCTGGAACCAGGAACCTCTGTAGTAAGGGGTGGGGTAGGTTTGTTGACATGGCTGAGCAGGAGGACACTATGAGGAAGATGAGGGAGTAACTCTGAAGTACTCAGTATTTCACTTTTCATATTGGTCACAAAGCACTCATCTGTTTCAGAGGTGAAGAAAGTCTGACCCTCAAAGGGTATATTTTCCATTTTAGCCCTTATCTCAATAGGCCATGGTTCTCAGTCACAAATGGTGCTGCGAGGTGAAGGCAGGAGGGTGACTCTGCTGCATGTTATCCAGTGTTTATCTCCTGTTTGGAAAGCCTAATTGCCTCACGCTGGACATGAACAAAGGAAGAGCAAATATTGTCTGGAAGCATGTCAATCTGTGGGTGAAGTCTTCCCATAAGACCAACTGGTAACCAGCCATGATGGTCTGGTAGTGGGGTATATGGAAATTCAAGGAGGAGGAGTTAACCTTCCAACCAATAGTGTCCAAACAACAACTTTCCTTATAGGATGGAGTGGAATGTTAACCTGACACCATCTGGCCTGCAGGTCTTTGATTACCATTGACGATGGAGGACAGATGTATTGACAGGAAATTAAGGAGTCAGGTTTGATTCTCCACCTTCTTGGAGTAGCAGGAGACATGGAAGGCTTCAACAGGCTATTCATAGACAATCCAGACAGACCCTTGAGAATAGGGAATGCAACAATTCCTGGAGAGCTATTCCACAAATGACTAAGGATCTTGTCTTTCAGCTTTGGATTGGATGTGGAGATATCAATGTCCAAGGTCTGAGCAATTTTCAACTTCTGTTCTCCATACAGATGTTAAGTCTTCGCTAGGAGTGACAGAGGTGAACAGGATCGAGTTGTTGGATTGGAACTGAAGCAACTCCCCGAAGAGCAGGACAAGCTACCAGTAACTGCTCGAGCTGAGTAGGAGAGAAAGACACCCATGGTGTAGGTTGAGGCCAAACAACAGGCCTCAGAATGGAAGAAGGCACTTAGAGCCAGGCAGCAGTGGAGTTTGTGTAAACTCTGGTTCAGACAGGATAGGTTCTGGTGATTTGGATTGGACAGACAATGTTCTCAGAGGAACCGTGAGCGCATCAGGATCACTAACATGGTCAGAAGATGACTGACATGGCTTCTTCATATCCTTGAATTTCTCCCAATGCTTGGCCTTGTGCTTTTCAGCTAGAGGATCCAACAAGGGGTGCTGTGGCTGAGACTAGAATGGATTGGATACATTCAGAATTGTAGGGCCAGAGGCCACAGAATGGATGGCCTCGGACTGGCACAGAGCTGAAGCTGATGGAACCAAGGAAGATCTCGACTGAGTGGATTGAGATGACTGCTTGTTGCTGCAAAGTGGTAGACAATGTCTTTTGTCACAAGGCAGCTCTAAGCAGAAAAGCCCTTTCTGAGCATGCCTTCAGAGAAATCTTCTGACAAAACTTGCACTTAGAGACATTATGGATCTCACCCAAATCAGGCACGAGACATGCTTGTCTGAGACAGTCATTTTTGAGTTGCATGTAGCATATTTATTAAATGGGGCCTTTGAGGCCATCCCTGTGACCTACACTAACATCAATCCGAGGGAGAAGACGAACAACTAGTCAGCAAAAGCTGGGTCAGCTGACACTGAACTCCAGGGAGTCGTGGAAAAAAGCTAGCCAGCAAAAGCGGCCTCAGTTCAGATAAGAAATTACAAAAAACACTCAAGAAATTGGAAAAGGACTGAATAGATCTGCACATGTTGGTGGCAAGAAAGGAACTGGAGGGAAGGGGGGGGGTGCACCTCCCTGGATCACGTGATGGTTTGAGTGGGAAGGAACCATCACAGGTGATGCAGGGAGGAGCGTGCACCCTGCTGTTGCAAAGGGCTAAGAAGAAATCTGCTGAGTCGGCAGGTGTAGTGCCCAAGGTGGGGTTGAAATGAGACAGCAGATGGACAGTCTTAAGTTTAAGAAGCTTTGAACTAATTGACACAACTTCTTCCCTTTGCTTGACAGAGTTAATAGTTTAAGGTTCTCTTCAGTTTTCACAATTGAATGTTTTTAGCTTTTCATGACAAAAAATTTGTGTTTAAGTGCTCTTACCGTGAAACACAAGATCAAGCCATTTAAAGCATAAACATACTGAGGAGTGAAAGCAACTAAACGCAGCACTCACTTTCTCACTGGACATTTCAGTATTACTTAGTAAAGGACAACAAAATAAGGTTGGAGTCTGATACTGTGTTTCCACAAATATAAGACAGTGTTTTATATTAATTTTTGATCCCAAAGATGTGCTATGTCTTATTTTCAGGGGATGTCTTATATTTCTGTATTCTGTTCGTCAGGCATGCTTCCAACCAAAAACTTTGCTACGTCTTACTTTTGGGGGATGCCTTATATTTCGCACTTCAGCAAAACCTCTACTACGTCTTATTTTCCGGGGATGTCTTATATTCAGGGAAACAGGGTATATTCTGATTAGAATTAAAAGCCATTTGTGTACTTCTTTACTGGGAAATCTGAGTATGTTCAAACTTTCTATTCTACTTTTATAGTTCTAGACCTGTCAACATGGGATTGTATGATCATTCTTATTTTTCCTTTACATAGTATATACAAACTTTTATTTTATTTTAAATTGATCCTATTTGATATCGACATCCATACATCAGTACATAAAACTATTATCTGTTGCTTTCTACATGTAAGACACAATACTTTTATATCACTACTTATTTATTTGTTGGATTTATACCCCGCCCAACCCCCTAAAGGCTCTGGGCAGGTTACAACAAGTTTGAAACATTCTATAAACATTCATATTAAAAATATAAATCCTAACCAACAATTTAAAAATTGCTGAGGTGATAATCAACATACGTTTGTCCATCCAAGGATGTAGGTATAGATTTTTATGGGATGGGTTCAGGGGGAGAGGCCATGCCCCCTACCCCTGGGGGCATGGTCACGCCTCCCCAAGCCCTGCCCCCAGCCTCAGTGCTTATAAAAGCAGCTCTCTGAGACCAGGGATGGCAGACTCCCCTGCCACGCCCGCCCCGTCCCCCCCATTGGCTGGGCTCCCAGCCGGCAGTCCCTTCTGCCCTCCCCTCCAGGCAGAGGCATAGCTAGGGAAAATGGAGCTCAGTGCAAAATTTGAGTTTTGTGCCCCCCCATGGGTGGCCGCTGTGATGCTGGAATCCACCCCAAACAGCATCACTTTCAATGGTGTTTAAACTAGAGAGCCCAGATTCTCCTTATAAATCCACCTTAAAGGGAGAATCTGGGGTTCCCAGTTTAAACAACATTGAAAGTGATGCTATTTTGGGGTGGATTGTCCCCCACCCTTAAACAGCATCGCTTTCAATGTTTAAACTGGGGACCTCAGATTCTCCCTTTAAATCCATGCTGAAGCGGGTGGATTTAAAAGGAGAATCTGGGGAAATTTGGCGGGGTGCCTGCTGTCGGGGTGCAATTGTTACGCTAGAAGCACCAAATTTTAAGGGTATCTTTAGGAGACTCTCCTGATGATACTACCCAGATTTGGTGACATTTGGTTCAGGGGGTCCAGAATTATGGACCCTCAAAGGTGTAGCCCCCATCTCCTATTAACTCCCGTTGGAAACAAAGGGGGATGGGGGCACCCCCTCTGGGAGTCCATAACTTTGGACCCCCTGAACCAAACCTCACCAAAAGTGGGTGGTGTCATCAGGAGACTCCCCCAAAAAGTCCTGAAATTCTGGTGCTGCTAGTCTAAAAAATGCGCCCCCTGCCAAAACTTAAAAAACACTTAAAAATACATTACAAAAAATAAAAAATACACTTTAAAATACAAAAAAACCATGTGGGGGCGGAGCTTCGGACATGTAATGGGGGGTTGAACCTGGAAACCCCCCCCTTACCTAAGTCCTTGTGTCCATCTCATCTACCCCTCCTTCATCCCCCTCCCATCGGAGACCAAAAGATGTTATTCTGTGTTCAATCAATCCGGCTGGCCTGGTGGAACAGCCATGTCTTGCAGGCCCTGCTGAATGGACATAGTTCCTTCAGGGCCCTGACATTACCAGGCAATTTGTTCTACCATGCCAGAGCCAGGACCGTAAAAGCCCTGGCTCTTGTTGAAGCCAGCTGGATGTCCCTCAGGCCGGGTATCAAAAGGAGGTTCCCCTCCGACAAACAGAGGGGCTCTGTAGGGCAATATGAGGAGATGCGGTCCTGAAGATATGCTGATCCACTACCACTTAAGGCCTTAAAGGTCAATACCAATACTTTGAAAATGACCCAGAACTTGACCGGCAGCAAGTGTAGTTTTCTGAGAACGGATGTTATATGATCACAACTGGTGCCCCAGTAAGCAGCCTTGTGGCTGAGTTCTGAACGAGCTTTAATTTCCAGATCACAGACAAAGGTAGGCCAGTGTAGAGTGAGTTAAAGTAGTCTATTCTTGAAGTGACCATTGCATGGATTACTGTGGCAAAGTCGGGTTTAGAGAGATATGCAGCCAGCTGCCGCACCTGTCTGAGATGGAAAAAAGCAGTCTGGGCGGTCCTCATTGTCTGGTCCTCCAGCGATAAGCTGGGGTCCAGAGCCATGCCCAGCTAAATGTACCCACCTCTTATTTTCAAAACTTTGAAGTGCTTGTAACTGAAAATTGTTCATGTAAAATTATGTACTTATTTCTGATGAGATATAATGTTAGATGATGAAATGTACATATGAAGTGTATGAAAACACATTATTTATTGTAAACTTTCATTTATAAACTGATCTATTTGTTCAAATATACCATGTGGTTGTGGTGATAGCCTTTGGATACTAATTGCATTTTTGCATTGTTTATGTAGCAGCTAAATGTACAGCTGCACTGTCCATGATTGGCAGCTGGAAGTCCATAGGTCTCTCCCTCTAACCAAGCCAGAGAACCTCCATCTTTGCTGGATTTAACTTCAGTCTGCTCGCTTTCAACCAACCTGTCACGGATTCAAAACAATGCTGGAGAGCCTCAGGGCAGAGGCCCAACAGCCCTCCATCAAAAGAATGAGCTGGGTGTCATCGGCATTTTGATGACACCCAAGCCCAAATCTCTGCACCAGCTGAGCAAGGGGTGCATGTAGAAGTTAAACAATGACAACACCCCAGATTCAACGTGGCACTGCCTGGAGACCCCTGCTCCCAACACTATCCGCGACCCCTGATCACGGAGAAAGGAGGCCAGCCAAGAAAGAGCAGACCCCCATATTCCCACATCAGCAAGGCAGTGGACCAAAAGGTCACGATCTACAATGTCAAACTCTGTGATCAGATACAGCAAGACCAACAGCGCCGACCTGCCTCTATCCAGCTGGAGATGGAGCTTGTCCACAATAATGACCAGGACGGTCTCTGTCCCATAACCAGCATGGAAACCAGACTGGAAGGGATCCAACACATTTGTGTCATCCAGAAAAATCTGAAGCTGCTCTGCAACTGCTTTCTCAATTACCTTGCTCAGAAATGAAAGATTCAATGCTAGTCACAAAAAAGTTTTCTGAATTATTCTTGGTTACTTCTTTTTTTAAACTAACTGGATATGAAAATGTTCACCTTGTCAAAATGCAGAACACTCTTTAAGAGCAATTAGAATGACAAAACAGTTATGACCTCAGAAGCCATTTGTAAATTCTCAGTGTAAATGCAGTCACAGGAAGCACCTTTCCAAATAAGAAGTGAAAACTGGAGTGTTCCCCCAGCTACTTGAGAAACGCCCCCCCCCCCTCCTTTTTGGGCTTTTATAGATATTAAGAACTGAAACAGCAGAACCTAGATAATGACTCATTGCACCTTACCTGTACATTTCTTTGAATGTTTTTGAATGAAGTTTGAATTAAATACCATCCATCACACAAGTTGGAACTATTTAATAAGCTATTTAGTAGTTTGGTTTCTGGGTTTGTTCCCCAAAAGAAAACTACCGGTAGTAAGAAAAAGCATTTCTTGCAAAAAAGCAAATAGTGTATTTAGATACCACCAGAATGTACATAAACCAAGTGTAAATGTCATGGCTTACCACCAGTATGAGGTTCTGAGGTCACCCAGCCCATTGACTTCTTAACAGCTTTCTTCCACTTGGCATAGCGACATTCACTTTCTGGAACCAGAAGGAATACTTTCACTCCAAATTCTAATTTGTCACATCTCATAAATATTTATTATATAAGGACGGTTGTCTAGTTGCATGAACTCTAGACTGAAGGCACACTGAAACAGAAACTCCCCAAATTCTTTATCCTGTAGATGCAGTGGCCAAACAGAAGTGAGGACATGTGTCACAGACAGGCATTTTGTGAGGCTACCTAGGCTGACTGAACAAACTGTGCTAGCCTCCATCAGCAGCATGAACCAGTCAGAACCAGGACAGAGGCTTGCTGTAACTTGGACTACAGAGATCAAGTTATCAATTTCTTCTCTTTACCCTTAGGATCGAGCTGTGGCTCAAATCGTTCCCAAGTCACTGCTGTCAAGTCATCAGGATTTAGACTCCAGACTCCCACTCCTTCTGCAGCTCCTGCTGCCATTGCTGCTCCCAGTGCTGAGGTTTCAGGCATGGATGTTTTTACTGACAAAGAAAGAAATGAAGGGAAAAGTGCTCTTGAGTGGATCAATTACAAAGATTGATACAAAATACTGAAAAGTGCAGATGTAGCAGATTATTTTTAATGATCTTGATCATTCTCTCAGTTTGAACCTTATGGATAGGTCACTGGAACCAAAGATGCACTGTAAAGTTTACTGAAATTCTTATGCTGGGAAGAGGCACTGAAGGACATGTATAATGGATCTTACAAAAGGCATCCTCAGCTACAATGGATACCCGGGGTGCTGCTGATACTTATGCAACTTTCCCATACTGGCCTCTATGAGAAGATTTCTTCCCACAGCAGCTGCAGGAGTAGTAGCAATATTGCTCTATCAGTAACAGGAGTGACAGCCCCCCACGCCCGACATTAGGTAGACTGACAGTATAGGGTTTTTTCAAGGAAGTCATTGTAGATCTTTTCTGTAGGACAAAGTACGTCTGTAGCTGAAATAAGTGCTTGGAATGGACTGGTACTTCACACACAGTGTAACTGTGGGTAAAACCTGTTTGTCTTTTCACAAAAAAATGGGCAGATGAGATTAGTTAAAAAGCATGCATGCATGCAATATCCCTACACAGTTTTAGAGCTCAGCTTCTTTTTGTGAGAAGGACTTCTCCAAACAGGACTGAATAATCTGCTATATTTGGAAATGCTTTTAATATACATTCTTAAGTAACCACAGTAAAAGGAGAGGAAGGCAAACAAACCAGAAAAAGTCTATGCTATTTAGCGTTCACACTTCTTTCGTTCTTATGATAGCAATTCTAAAAGTAGCCCCAGTGCTCTTACCTACTGGAATACAGAGAATGTCCGCTTGGAGCTGCATGAGGATCTTGTTGTTTGTCATTCCTCCATCAACCTGTAATTGGCTTAGTGGTATCCCACAGTCTTTGTTCATGGCATCCAATATCTTAAAATAGAATATATTACATGCTTCACACAAACCCTTTAGACAAGGAAAAAAGATTCCCACAATTGTTCAGGGAGCTGCTAACACTACAGCAAAAGGAATGTAATCTGAAGTTGCAATGTCAACTCTTAATCATTTCGAGGATCAGAGTACCAAACTCAGAAACTCACAGCTCTTTTTAAAACAAAACAAAACTGTAAGCATTTCAGCCCTGATTTTATTCCAAGACAGAGAAGAACACTTCCTTTCCATTCCTACACCTGTGAGCTCAGACAGCTATTTTGGTAAGTGGTCTGTCTCCCTCCCATTTCAAAAGCTGTGGTGGCAACTCCTTTAAGATAAGGAAGAAGTACCTCCCTCCCTCTCCTTGTATTATAGCAGCATTAAGGACAAGGGGAAAAACAAGACTTCCACCTTACTTTACATGGCTACTACAGCCCTTGGGAGGAGAAAAGGCAAAGAAAACAGACTGCTCATCTTGGCCATGTCATTACCACAATGCCAAAGATGCACTGTATACTCAGGACAGACCATACAATGACAAACAATTTTAGAACTCTTGAGAATCTTCTGCTATCCCCCCGCCCCACCAATGAACTCTCCAACATTACTAAAACTGTCAGACATGCTCTGGAAACTGGGGAAATTTTGCCCATCTCTAAAATAAGTTATTATTTTTTAACACAACAGGCCTTTCATAAATAGAAAGTGGGCATTCTAATTGTTTCTGCACATTTGAGAAACTGTCTTGTGACTTGTATTCAGACAGATTGCACTTAAAAAGATACAGCAAAAACAAAAGAGTTCAACAAAGCTGATATACTTGTGGGGGTAAACTGCAGTTGGTTTTATTATTGCTAGGATGGTTTTAATTGTATTTTGCAAGCCACCTCGAGCCATTGGGAAAGGCAGACTATAAATGGTTTAATAAATAAATGTATATAAACAGAAAACATAAACCTCTGCTTTTACTGCCATTAGAAATCATCCTTTTCCCCCTATAAGAGGTCAGAGGAATGCCGATTACTCTTCATACATACCTCTCGTGTCTGAAAGCAAACAGCCTCTAGTGCAGCATAAGCAATGTGTTTTTTGTTTGTAAACTGAGTAAGGCCACAAATAATTCTGTACAGAAAGGGGGAATCAAACACCAGAGTTAATAGAAAGTTCCAACTATCGTTTGCTACAACAGTACCATTAATATATCCAGTTGCCAGTTTTTTTAAAAAAAGAAAGAATAATGTGCTGGTAACAGAGCACTGTTGTGTTATACTGGGAAAGCAGATTCCATCTTGCTTTGCTGAAATTGTACTACTGGTAGTAGAACCCACAGCATTCCCATTAGAGAAATTAGACCCATTAGACACACTCTAAGCATTGGGCCAACTATATGTGACAGAGAAACACCCAGGTTTTTGAATGCAGGTCAGTCCCAGTTATTAACAGATTGTGTATGTTGAGGTTGGGGTGGGGGTGGGGAGAGGGCAGTTCCCTACCCAAAACCTTCAGTGTAACTTAGCCATGTTGAAAAACCTTACCCTCTTGCAGTGGGTTCCCAATATGGAGCATATAATCCTGAGAATGCTGGGACAAAGCAGCAGCCATATGAATTTCCCACTTCAGCAGCAAGCATTTCTAAAATAAAACCAAAGTGCAATTGAAGAGATTACTCCAGTAAATAGTGCCAATGGGGAAAGTAAAGTCACAGTTTTAAACATTTGCAATGCTATATGCAATTGCCTGCAGATTTTTGCTCCTTCAACAGTACACCAAGTTTTGCAACACTTCACTTGGTACACTCAGTCCTGAAAAAAAGTGTAATTGAATTATAATTATGAAACTCTTGCTAAGGGTTTCATTTCACACAGACAGACATCAGTCTTGACAATATATTCTAAACTTGGTCTACTATTATCAAAACCAATACACACGCTTCTGATACCTATCCCTTATCATTCCTGTGTCTCCCAAGTTGCTTGCTCCAATATATTTCAAAGTACATTATATTAAAAGCATGTCTGATGCCAAGTGTACCCCACAATTATAAGCCTTAAACTGACTTATAGGAAAAGAAAAACATGCTTCCAGAGCTATAAATTCAGGGCAAGTAAAGAAGCCTACCAATCATTCCCAAAGCATCAAACACTTTAAGCCAATTATAAATTCTTACCAATTTCATTTGCGGACTTTGCAATGCCCAGGTTGTCCCTCAGCCAACGAACAAGAGCACCTCCTATGGCAACAGAGCCCTAAAGCAGAAACAGGTCACTGCTGGGTACCATATCTTCCTTCTTAGAACACAAAATTAGAAGCGATAACATACACAAACTGAGGACTCATAACAAAAGCAGACTATAACTCCCAAAGATGATCTCTCGCACACTTGAAAGAGAACAGATTTCCATCAGTGAATCAGGCAGCAAGATTAGCTTAGCACAAATTCACACATGCAAGTCAGTATTCATTGTTATGAAGTGATGAACATGTGGTTCTAAACTGGTTTTACTGATAAAAGCTTTTGTTATTTCATATAACCTAAAAGTCCACTATATATCAATAGAGTCTGGTGCACATTCAGCTGACAGTTAACTACAGGAAAGTTGCACATAGAGAAATCAAGCAAAAATAAATATTGCGCTGACTTTTCTTGGTGCGACAGAACAGAGGTGTAGCTACAAGGGGACAGGGGGTGCGTGTTGCACCGGGCAAGCCCCCTGCGGGGGTGTGGCAAGGTCGTTCTGGGGTGGGATGGGGGCATGGCAGGGGTGGAGGACGCACCAGTGCACCGGACGCTTTTCCCCCTCGCTCCGTCCCTGCTATAGAACCTACTTCAGATAATGGTCAGGCAACCAAATCCCAACTACCCGGAGGTTATGGCTATCCAGGGAGTATATTCTTTCATGCAAAATCAAAGTGACAAATGCAGTATAGAAAACAGTATACTTACTTCTAATGCATAGCACGCAGGTTTGTCTCTTCCCAGTTGGTAAGCCACTGTGGTCAAAAGGCCATGTTCAGACAACGCAGGCTAAAAAAAAATGCTGAAAATTTTTAGCTGCTTACTTTAGAGTTTGAATTTGTGTCTTGAATAAATTAATATTTTATGTGAAAACCTAATGTATAAGGATTAACCACAGTTTGGAAATGCAAACATACTTTAATCAATTACTACATATTCATCAATGTTTTAGGAGAGCAATTTCAACACTTTACACATCAGAAACTACTGATCTGCAACTATCTCTGACAGTTTCAGCTGACATAGATTGATGTGGTAGCAAGTGTACATTACTGTTACCTTAAAGACTGTATAACTGACTACAGTCTTTAAGTACATTCTTCTTTGCGGATCTTAATGTCAAACAAAATAATGTAAGTTGTGGTTTAATATATGGACCATTTGGCTTCAATGAAAGGCTGAATCCAGGCATTGAAACAAGCTGAGATTAATGTATTGTCGAAGGCTTTCACGGCCGGATTCAACTGGTTCTGGTTGGTTTTCCAGGCTGTGTGGCCATGGTCTGGTGGATTTTGTTCCTAAAGTTTCACTTGTCACAGTGTGAAACAGACTTTTCTCTGTGATACACCTCTGAAGATTCCAGCCACAGATGCCGGTGAAAGGAACAAAATCCACCAGACCACGGTCACACAGCCCGGAAAACCCACCAGAACCAAGCTGAGATTAAACTGCCAACAGGAATGAAAAATCATGTTGTCACAATCTCATGTTTCTTTCTCTCATGTGAGCTTCCTCCTCCACTCATAAATGGAGGTCATTGAAAATGTCAAGGTTTGATCAAGTTCTTACTTGCCCCATGGCTGAATCCAGGTATGTTGGCCAGTTGGAATTTGTTTACTCTTCTCAGTGGGGTTTTAATTGAGGTGAAAAGAGGTGGAATTAGATCAGGGAGGGCACAAGCATGACAACAAGCTGTATTCAGGTCTAACTGCAGTTTAATTCCATTTTGTCATGTCGCCTGAATGCAGCTTAAGATTAAGATATTTACAACATGACAGGCATGGGAAAGGTAATTTTCTTTCTTCTATGAGTCATACACAGAAAAACCTTTGAAAAAAAAGAGCAACTTGTCAGGGCTTAAAGTTTTTCAGTCAAGTGATTTTATTCACAACACTAACCTTATGACCTGTATTGCAGAGCAAGAACAAGCCTGTCCCATATCTACAGTGGAAATGACAAAGTTATTGATCTACTTCAAAACAAGAAGCTCAAGATGCAATGCCAATATTATCTATGACCAAACTGCATACACATACCACAGAGTGACGTTATACGCTCAAACTGTAGCCACAACAGACTAATGGTTCAAACAGAAAGAAATAAAAAACTTGTTCTGCGTAGAAATAGCAATGACTAATTTAAAACTTTATCTAAATATCACTGAACTGCCAAGGATGGAAGAGAGTAATGGCACCCAATATTCTCCTGTCACCGTCATCAGGGGCTGTAGTGCCCAGCAGCAGTTGGGCTACATTGAAGAAAATGCTTATGTATACTTCAAATGTTATGCTTGCTCCAGGAGTCTAAGAGATTTCATACAGCTTGCATTGGAACGCATTCAATATCTCCTGTACAAAAAATTATGGGAGATGTTCAAGTCTGCATGTTTAAATTCTCTTAAAGAATCAGACAGGACTGAACAAACATGGCTAGCTTTTGACTGAAACAAACATGCACTTTCCTCTTCAGTCAAAACCCTGATGGGAAAAAGAATAACATGAGTGCAAACTGCCTGTGTCTGTCAGGTCACTGTAGGGCTGACCAGTTCCTGGCCCTACAATGACCTGCACGTGACTATCACTTTCTTGCTTCCCTATTTTATATACCTACAGTGGGTTTGGGACACTCTTAGAAAAACAGGAGGGGGGAATTAATCTGTCTACTTGAAAGCTATTGTCTGTTTAAAAAACTATTTCAGAAACATTTTAATTTTCTAGCTTTCATTTTAATAAGCATCTAGCCTCTGTCCTTGTGGAGATATGCCTTTTTTTCCTAATATCTTCATGATGGAAAAGGTTAGAGACTTACTTAACAAAATGAAAGAAGGAAACTCAAAAAACCTACTAAACTTATGATTTCAATGCTATATCAATATTTTGCTGCCTTTAATTTTTTTTTTAAAAAATGAAGCCACTCATCTTCTGGGCAAACTGGAGGGTTCAACTCAAGAGGGTTTGATTATGACAGTTCTGCCATCAAAAAGTGGACTAAAGGTGAGTGAGAGAAAGCAAATGAACAGAAACAGTATACACAAGAAAAAAAGTGACTCAAAATTGGCTTCCAGAAAAAGATCAGGGTAAAAGTGCTATCCAAACAACTGGAAACCCCCCGGGGTGGATGGGGGTGGGCACCTCTAAAATTGAAGCAAAAACTAAATGCACCAAAAATGCATATGGAAATCAGGGAATAAATGAAAGCAGTATGGGCCAGAACTGTTTTTAAAAACCATGTGGAAAAGCCCAAAAGCAAGTTCCCTAACTGACAGTGTTTAATTCTCTCTTGTATAGGCTCAGTACAAAATGAAAAAATTTCAAGTCCAACTTACGTATTTTTTGCCTGCCCATCCTTGAAGCACATTTGTCCTACTAAAGCAGCAGATTGGTCACCTAAGGACTGAAAGGAGAAATATTACTGTTTTCAGGCAAAACATCCCAGCACATTCAATCTGAACTATATTGGGTTTTGCTGATTTTTTATACAGTCTGTGCCTTGTTGCCACTCAAAACTTTTTTCTATGAACAGGAACACTTACAGAATTATATTCACTAGGTAGTCGAAAGGAGCCAAAGAATCACAGTGTGTAGTTGACAGTTGATAGGCAGAATGTATTACCTCCACTTAAAGGTGCTGGTGCCTGGATTGCCCCATCCTTGCTAACCTCATTCAAGGCTGTGTCAACCTTGTGTTCATGTTCATGCCTAATTGCAGTTTAATTACTGCTTGTAATGACACATGAATGTTTCTGTGACCAACAGAAGTTTTTATCCTGGAGAACTTAGCATTCTTGTGACAAGTTGTCTTCAAGGAGAAGAATGGGAGCCACATGACAATATTCTAGTTGTTCGCATCTTTGCTTTCAAAAGGGGTGCCTCAATGTTCACATGTACTGCGATCAGCCCAAGGTAGAACTACAAAACTGTTAATCTGTAAGCAACGTGCTTTAGAGTTCATTGGTTTGCAACTCCCATTCACCTCCCTAATGGCCTTCTGAGTGAGCCCTTTTCTAGAGAGCTTTTTGAGTTGAACCTATAAAAAACTGGGTGGCAAGAAGAGTAGGGTTGATAACCTCCCTGAGAGCTCCTAGAATTACAACTGATCTCCACATCACTGAGATCGGCTTCCCTGGAGAAAATGGCACCTCTTGAGAGTGGACACTATGGTGTTATACCATGGCCAACTGGCCATGCTGGCAAGAGCCAATGGGAATCAAAGGGCCAGAGTTGGACACCCAGGTGTTATACCATGCTGAGATCTCTCCCTTACCCAGGATCTACCACCAAATCTCCCGGAATTTCCTAACCTAAAGTTGGCAACCTTAAAGGGTAGTGGCACTACTGAAATATTGTATACTGATGGTATTTTAATCAATTTTTCTGAGTTTTTATTGTATTGAAATGACTTTTGAATTTGATTGTCACTGTGTTTTAAACCACCTGGGTTTACACCTTAAAAATCTATCCCTCCTTTAAATAAAACAACTCTCATCAAATATAGATTGGCCAGAAACATTCTAATAGGTTTCCAAATTTGTTTGTACTGCAAGAATTTCACTTGGGATTTAGGAAACTCACCCCAGAAATTGGTACACCAGTCAAGGCTCCAGAAGTCTACCAATGAAGATAGAGAATTGTTAGTTTACTCTATAAATCTGTTTCTCAGCTAGAAGCTTTTTTCCAATATTTTTACCAACAATAAAATCTACACTCAGCTCAGAAACCATCAGAGTCATTGTAATATAACTTTATCCACCAATTTAAAGTAAAAATTAAAGTGCACTAAATTGTGTACTAAATTACACCAAAGTGCACTAAATTACTGCAAAAGTAAGATTCAAACCTTTATTGCCATGGAAGTAGCAAACTTCATGAAAACTGTTCTGTCAATGAATGGCAGGGAGAGGAATAGAGAAACTAATTTTGCTATGTAATGATCCAGAAACCCAGACTAAGTACATACAAATCTACTTACTTGAACTGTCAAGGGCTATTGAAGTCCACATCCCATGAATAACTAACCCCTTCCCTGGGACAAATGGCCAATTTTAGTACTGGGCTTTTTAAAAAGAAAACAGCAACAGTGTTTTAGAGGCTCTTTAACTTCTGATGCGTGGGGGGCGGAGCATGAAAACAACATATCAAAACTGTGAGATGAAAACTGGAGCAAAGTTGGGAAATCTCAAGTTATAGAGAAAAATGGCACATTGCCATGAATATCCCTATATATCCACTTTGCTCTGACACAACTGCAGTATAATCATATCCAAATCAGCACTGGAGCACAGGAGAACCCAACGGTCCAATACCAACTTAAGTGTCATGGGAAAAAAAATTATTCAGGACTGCAAGACTTTTATAACTGGGCAAACACCAGGGACGTAGGTATAGATTTTTAGGGGGGGGGATTCGGTGGTGGGGCCACACCCCCACCCGCCCCTAAGGCATTGCCACGCCTCCCCAAGCCCCGCCCATGGCCTAACGCTTATAAAAGCAGCTCTCCGAGGTCAGGGATGGCAGATTCCCCTGCCCTCCCCTGCCTCTCCCCTCTATGCCTCTGCTCAGAGGGAAAATGGAGCCTGGTGCAAAATCTGAGTTTTGCGCCCCCCCCCCCCCGGGCAGCTGCTGTGATGCTGGAATCTACCCCCAAACAGCATCTCCTTCAATGGTGTTTAAACTAGAGAGCCCAAATTCTCCTTTTAAATCCACCTTAAAGGGAGAATCTGGGGTCCCCAGTTAAACAACATTGAAAGTGATGCTGTTTTGGGGTGGATTATCCTCCACCCTGAAACAGCATCACTTTCAATGTGGCATAGTGGTTAAGAGCAGGTGCATTGTAATCTGGAGGAACCGGGTTTGATTCCCTGCTCTGCCACTTGAGCTGTGGAGGCTTATCTGGGGAATTCAGATTAGCCTGTGCACTCCCACACATGCCAGCTGGGTGACCTTGGGCTAGTCACAGCTTTTTGGAGCTCTCTCAGCCCATCCCATCTCACAGGGTGTTTGTTGTGAGGGATCAAGGGGAAAGAGATTGTAAATCCCTTTGAGTCTCCTACAGGAGAGAACGGGGGGATATAAATCCAAACTCTTCTTATTCTTCTAAACTGAGGACGTCAGATTCTCCCTTTAAATCCATGCCGAAGGGGGTGGATTTAAAAGGAGAATCTGGGGAAATTTGGGGGGTGCCTGCCGTCAGGAGTGCAATTGTTAAGCTAGCAGCACCAAACTTTCAGGGTATCTTTAGGAGTCTCTCCTAATGATACCACCAGACTCCCTGGACCAAACTTTACAAAACTTGGGTGGTATTAATAAGAGACTCTCCTGGTAGTACATCCCATGTTTTGTGAAGTTTGGTTCAGGATGTCCAAAGTTATGGGCCCTCAAAGATGTAGTCTTCATCTTCTATTAGCTCCCATTGGAAACAATGGAGGATGGGAGCACTCCCTTTGGGAGTCCATAGCTTAGGACCCCCTGGGCCAAACTTCACAAAACCTGGGTGGTATCAATAAGATACTCTCCTGATAATACATCCCAGGTTTGGTGAAGTTTGGTTCAGGGGGCCAAAGATATGGACCCTCAAAGATGTAGCCCTCATCTTCTATTAGCTCCCATTGGAAACAATGGAGGATGGGGGCACGCCCTTTGGGCCCCCTGAACTTTGGACCCCCTGAACCAAACATCACCAAACCCGGGTGGTATCATCAGGAGAGTCCCCCAAACAATCCCTGAAAGTTTGGCACTGCTAGCCCAAACAATGCGCCCCCTGCAGGCCAAAAAACAAAAAAGCACTAAAATGTTTTAAAAACCCACAAACGGAGGGGCGGAGCTTCGGACATGAATGAGGGGATTAAAACCCGAGAAACCCCCCCCCCCTTACCTACGTCCATGGCAAACACACTCCCCATATGGCACAATTGACCCTGTTATTCTCCCCCAACTTACATCACAGGACACTCATCTCCCACATCTCTGGCCTTCTCTCTCTTTCAACACAATTAAGGAATATCAGTTAAATGGTTTTTGTTGTTCATCTATCTTTGCCAAAAACATGAAGCCAAAGCAAGCCCTGCCATCTATCCACATGTACAATTTGTGTTTTGATACATCCATCACAGTTCAAAAATACAAAAACAGAACAAACAGTGCTTCTAAACAAGAGTGAGTATAACAGAGCATTAGCTGGAAAAAATGCAGATGATCTCATTCTGAACAATTATGCAAATAGCATTGTGAAACTACCTGACTCCGCTACTGCTACTCCCTCCCAGACCTACAAAGAAATATGCCATTGTGTTCTTGCAAACAGCCACGCATACCAACATTTAGTACTCACTCACTCTTCCACAAAACAAATACTGCTTTTCTTTTCAGCTTGTGCAAAGCCATGCAGAAAGTGAAGCGAGTGCATTTCCATTTGGGAGATCTTTTCCAACGCCCATCTTGGCATTTCAAAGTACACACAACATATACCACATAATCTAGCATTTCCAGCCTTCACATTCCTCTTTGGAGCTCCCATCCAACAGAATTTCTCTTCCGAAGATGAGAACATATGAGCAGACATATTAGTTCTCTCCTTTCCCCCCATAAAGTTTAAATACACTGAGAGCTTTGGCTTCAGAAGAGGTCATTTGATGTTCTGGAAAATAATGGGAATTCCCCTAAGGAAATGCACTGTAATTGAGCAAAATGGAAGGCAACAAGACAGATGGACATCCTAACAAAATCCTCTACTCACCAGGCTAGGGGAGATTTTCTATAGTCAGCAAGAAAGGGAGCAGGAAGGGGGAAGAGAAACACAAGTTCACAAGTTTCAGATCCTATTTCTCTATCTCCATCCCCCTGAGAAATTATTTCCCCTTTAAATGCTTATCCGTTAGTCGCATGGATATGCACCAGATTAAAAAAAAACATCCTTTGATGTAAACATGTCAAAAACAAATTTATAAATTAACGTGAACAATAAAATGAATTTGTCTTTTCTATTATCAAAAACAGACTTTCCCCCCACCTGATCAATTAGTGATGCCAGAATGCCAATTTATTATGCAATTTCCATCAGGTTACTTCATTTTGTGAAACAAAGTGCCAGGTAGGTGGAACAGTATCTTCTGCAAACTTTTTAATATGTCAATTATTCACATATTTTATTCTTATGAAAATCCTTTATACCAGCTGATCTTCAAACTGAGGAACACCTCCAGATGATTCTGTAGTGGTTTAGACATGCTTTATCCACATAGGACCATCACATACAGACAAGCTGTGTAGAATGCCTCAGTCTGCACTAGTCCCTACCTCCTAAACTCTGAAGGACACTAGAGCATTCTTCAGCAGTAGCTTCTCAGGACAAGTTGAGCGGGGGGAGGGGGGGCTTGTAGGAAAGCTGCTCTACTCTCCTAAGAACCCTTACAATGCTCACAGCACAAGATACTATTCTATAACCTTGTACTTTGGAAGTTTATGCACACAATTCCTATGAGACTTGTATTTACCTTGGCTGAAGGCAAATATTTTTTCTAACTCTGAACCAGATGTCAGAGAGCGAATGAACTGACCACCAGACATGTTCCTAAATGGAGGAGGAATGGAATGGGGCAAGGTTTAACACATACACACCCTGCCCCAGCAAGAACTGATATCTGTTATTGCTTGTATAGATATGAGGTTGGATCCAGCCAAACTTTTCATTTATTTGCAGCCCCCAAAGTCTATCGCTCCATCCTTGTTTCAAAATGGAAAAGTTGACTTGATCTAACACATTGCACCTCAAATGAAAAAAACAAACGAGAATTCACGATGCCACAAAACCTCACTGACAACCGGGCCAGGGAGGCTTAGAGTGTAAAGTTCCATGCTTTCCACTCCAGCCCACCTAGCTACATCTCCTAGCCAACTGTGATTGAGGTAAGGGCAGAAATCATACAGGCCGTGTATGTAACTCCTAGCATCTCACATAGTTCAGAGAGAGAGAGAGAGAGAGAGAGAGAGAGAGAGAGAGAGAGAGAGAGAGAGCTGGCTGGCTGGCTGGCTTCATCAGGACAAAGCTAGGAACACAGGATTTCCCCTCCTCCACTAATTCTACCTCTTAATATTAATTTCTATGCTACTTGAAAATAGATGTAATTCACAGCAAAAAATAATGAAATACAAAAACAATCAAATTATACCTTCATTTGTCTTGTCTAAATGGCAACAACAATGAAAATATAAAATATTTCTGGTAACAACTTTATGGTTCAAAAGCAGAAGCTGCAATTACACTAAATTTGATTGATTCCAGGAAAAAACAAGAACACATACCACCAGTCCATAAATTTCTGATGAACTCCGCACTGTGGGAAGTATGTCTATAGGAATATCAAAAAAACTGAACAACAAAGAGTTATTCATTGATTCATGTGCAGTATTTCATGTTTTTAGTTCTTGGTAAAGACAATCAACCTTGAAAACCTTTAATGCTGTTAAGTTTTGGCAACATTTGTATGGCTGGAAACAGATGAATGATCTTTATGGTGGCATTCTAGACAGCCCAATTCAAATTGTGGGTGGAGCAATAGAGCCGTGGCTGGGGCCCCACCACCACATTGCCTCCAAAGAGGCAATCAATGGCACAGGGGCTAGACAAGGAGAAATTTCTTTCTCTTTTGGGAAAGCCCATAGCATCATATGACATATGCCACCTTTTTTGGAGGTGTAAACCTGCAACACTGAAGGAGGGTGTTCCTGGCCGAAACTGCTCTGAAATGCCCCACCCATGCTGGCACATCATCAACAATGTGAGGCAGGCTAGGCTGAGAAAGAATATCTTGTCAAGCTTCCATGACAGAAGGCAGGGGAGGGGGGATTCAGACCTGAATGCTGCCCTGATCTCTTTGGATTTAAAAATACTAAAACAAAATAACACTAATTTATGTATGTAATGTGCTGAAGTTTCAGAGAAGCAGAAAAGTGCAACTACTACTACTTTTAAAATGTAGTACAATATCTAATGGTTTATATCGCCCTACTCTTTTCAAAATTTGCATCCTAAAAATAGTATAACATAGAAGGTCACATCTGAAAGCTTTGAAATGGTCTCTCTCAAAGGAGATCCATTTGAGTTTCAACAGAAGCACTACTTCTAATTTGGTAGTAGTTATCATTAATATTTGTAAACATTTCTATCCTACTACACAGTTCACAGCAAAATTTAACAAAATAACAAACAACTGGACAGAAGAGTAGCACAATCCAATATCCAATATCGTATCTGAAATCTAAAAAGGTACTTGGGGAGGAGAGGTCCAGCGCTTCAAAAAATAAAAGTAGTACTTGTACTTCTATGAAATGAAGGTCCTCTGCAACACCCATCATGAGGTGCGGCTAGGTAACCACAGTAGTATTGCAAAATTTCAATCCTTGGTTTCTGCCAGTAAAAAGGAGGGGGAAGTCCCAGGGCCCTTTAAGTGATGTTTTTACTTTTGAGGGAAGCCTCATGAGGACAAGCCTAGCAGCATTTACCAGGTAGCTTGCATGATTCAGCCAGGACTGTCTGCTTGCTACTGCTCTACAATAGCCCCTCCAAGAAAGCCAGTGCGATGTAGTAGTTAGAATTTCAGACTAGAAACTGAGATTTGGGTTCAAATCCCCATTCTGCCATGGAAGTTCACTGGGTGAAGTTGGGCCAGTTACACATTCTCAACCAAACCTCCTTCACGGAGTCATTTGAGGATAAAGTGGAAAAGAGAAAGATGTAGGTTGTTTTGGGTCTCACTGTGGATAAAGCAGGGTATGAATTAAGTAAACAAATAATATAGTGGAAGATGGAGAGCACGTAAAAGGTTGGTGAGTGGGAAGAAGAGACGCAAAGAGAAAAAAGGTAAGAGTACGGAGGTTGTTAGGAGAAGGAAAGGAGGAAACAGGGAGGGGGAGAGGTACAGGAAGAAATGAGGTGCCCCTTGCAAGCCCTTGTGCGTTTCTTACTGTCCAACTGGATCATAGTTTTCCTAGGTAGTCTGCTGGGGGAAGTAAGGAGGGAAAACTGAAAACTGCAGGTCGGGGAAACAGATAAAGGTAGGATTGCTGATGAATCAGAAGGAAAAAAGGAATGAGAGAGGCTATGGGGGCTTTCAGAGTGGGAAAATAGTGGGGGGTACTGATTCTTATCAACCATATGGTTAATGCACAGAATTAGTGTCAATATAATATAACCACTGCACAGAGGCATACACACCTAATTGTATTATGATCACACCTAAATAAGCTATATATGAAGCCATCAAAAACTTGTTTCAGCAGAATCTACTGCGTAATGTATCCTTCAAACATACACATCCGCACATGAAACTACTACATACTTGAAATCTTAAATAATTTGAACCCAAAAGAAAAAAAGAACCTTGTTACTACGAAGGAGCCTCTTACTCTTTAGTGTCACAAATAAGAAAATCTCTACTACATATGACTGTGAGCCAGAAACAAGCTACAATCTTTCATACACTTGCCTGGGAGTAATCCCACTCTATTAAATGGGAATATTTCCAAGCAAGCCTATTTAGGAGGAATATGTTCGTCAGCTTTTGGAACACAGTCAACAAACCCTGCCTTTTCAGGGTTAACCACTTTTTAAAACTTACTTGCAGAGATTAGCATCCCAATCCAATGAGTGTATATTGAACAACAGTGTTCGACTGGCATTGGTTACATCAGTGCAATGAACACCTCCATCTTTTCCACCTGTCAGACTCTGAATTAAAAAATCAAAGATAAATCAGTCAAACTTGAAGCGTACTCACCACTGCACAAGAATTGAAAATTGAAAATCTTGCAAGTTGAAAATCTTGCTGGTTACTTTCACTGGTGCTATCTAAAGTTGTGCAACATTTCTGGCTCTTCTTTTAACAATACAAATACAAAGCCAAGCATTGCAGATCTTAATTTAAGATGTGTACGCAAAAAAGTTATATAGTAAAACTACACAGAAATTAGCTTTGCATTTTTCATAAATAAAATATTTATGAAAGTATTAACAAACTGTACTAAGATTCTGCTCTTATGAACCAGACACTAAGTTATTATTGTCTGAAACCTGATAATAACTTTACAAATTTAACTTTAACCATAATTTATGTTAACTCTTTATGTACTAGTAATGGCTCTTTCTGCACAAGCCCCTGAAAATGTTTTGCAAATGTTTTCAAAATCCCTTGTTTGTCTGCACTCACCCCCTCAAAAATGCTTCCTGGCCACTATGTTGTGGTCATTCTGTTTTGTTTTTAATTTTTACAGATGTGCAGATTTGATTCTGCAAGGCTTCAAGGCCTCATGCTGCAATTCTGTAGGCGTCATATCCACAGAGCTAGCTTACAAAATGGCATGGATGAGGAAGTCCAGGGACTGCAGAATGGCATGGGAAATGTTTTGAAGAGATCCACACAGAAAGTGAAAATGGTTCCACAAAAGAAACACTTCCAGAAAACTGTTTTCAGTAAAAGATTGCTTGGGAACAGAATCCAAATAAAATGTTTTGAGGCAGGAAATATTTGGGCTAAAAACCATGCAGAACTTCATGGAGAAAGCATTTTATTTCCTGGCTCAAAATGTTTTATATGGATTGTGCAGAAAAGAGCATTGTTTCAGGAAAAGTCTGCACATATATACTCCTAAAGAGTGGACAGAAAAATAATTTGGCTAAGAGTGAAAGTAGTCTGGGACAGACATCCGATTCAAGTCCAGCCATAACTGAAACAAAGGAAATCTTTCATACTTGTTTTCATCATAGCCTATTGAGACATACCCATATAAGCCATGAATCAATAGTACCAAACAAAGCTCGCCCCTCTTTCACCGCTTGCTCAACACCTTTTACGTTGTCCAGAAGCCAGCGAAGTTTCACAGCACTGAAGTAGGTGCTAAGTGGGAGGCCAGTCCTACTCTGCAAGATTGAAAGCCGGTCAGGAGATCGAGATAAACATCTGCAGTACAGTTATTAAATAAGCTTCATTCATACAAGAATAGCAAAAAAAAATCATTTTCACTGTCTTATCAATACATCGCTCACCAGTACTGAAGCCACAGATATCTACCTCTAACATGTTTTATGATCAAAGGGATCAGGAAAGACAATCAAGATCTGTCACATAGCAAAAAGTGAAGAACTTTTCCAAAGTTTTTTTAGGCAGGTTTTTGTGCATGGTTAGTAAATAAAAAGGTCTGAGGGAAGAATTGGCACATGGAAAAAAATAACCTCTTAAGATATATATAGTAACAGCTTTCAGGACAAGCATATTCAAAAACTGGTTTACTAGTATATTCTCTATGAATTTTAGTAAAAACTGTTACAAAAATGACACTCAAGGACAGTTGTTGTGTAGATCAAAACTGATTAATTTATGTCTAGGTACAAGGACAGTTGTTGTGTAGATCAAAACTGATTAATTTATGTCTAGGTACAAGGACAGTTGTTGTGTAGATCAAAACATTAACAATAAGACCATGGTGCTCCGGGATGGTCCATTAACAATAAGACCATGGTGCTCCGGGATTTCCTCGGAGCCCAGCAGATGGACCTGGCATGTGTCACCGAAACCTGGGTGCGCGAAGGTGAGACCATCGGCTTGGGCGTAAGGAATTCACGCCCGCCAGGTTTCAAGGCGATGTTTCCACCGACATCCACGAACCCAGGGCCGGGGCGGGTGGCACTGTTCGCATTCCGTGAAGTCCTTATCCCCTTCAGGCTGTCCCCACCTTCCGAGATGTGACGCCAGCATAGAATGTAAAATCGGCCTGGGAGTGGATTGGCCTACCGAGAGGGACTGGCCCATTCTTCTGGTGTACCGGGTCGCCTCAGCCGCACCGGAGACGGGCGTCGCCAGCTGCTGCTGGAGGCGGTGTCGGGACTGCTGGCGTTGCGGTTCCCCAGGCTTATTGTCTCATGGGCGACTTCAACGCTGGCATTGGTCGATGCACCCGCCCTCAGCATGTAACGCTTGGCTGCGGACCTTAGTGATGTCCATCCAGCTGGCGCACGCTTAGGGCACCTCCTTCCTTAAGTAAACTCTGGCCCCACTCACGCAGGCCGACAACATCATCTGGATTTGGTCTCTTTGGGTCGGGGATAAATTTGGTCATATCCTCTCTGTTGACAGAGTGCCATGGTCCGACCATTTCGCCTTGAAGGTCCGGATGGACTTGCCGCACCACCCCTGTCTAGGCGACGGGCTGATTTATGCACGCCCGCGGAGACTTATGGATCCACTTGGTTTCCTGAATGCTCTGCGGGACCCTGAACCCGCCGGCACACTCGATGAGCAGGTGGAGGACTGGAATTCCCGGCTCTCCAATGCCATCAAGGTAGTTGCCCCCCGGCGTCCTCTACGCCCCCGTTCTCGACGCGCTCCCTGGTACACGGAGGAGCTGCGCAGTATGAAGCGGGTGCTTAGACGTCTAGAGCGAGTGTGGAGGAAATCTCGTGACGAAGCCGCGCGAACATCTTATAGGACGTTTATGAAAGCCTATGAGGTGGCAACGAAGGAGGCGAAGAGAGCTTTCTTCTCCTCCTCTCTTGCATCCGCTAGCTCCCGCCCGGCGCAATTATTTCGTATAATTCGGTCCTTAACCTCCCTGTCGGAGAGGTCTTCAAATCCCCAATTGAGTATTAGCTGTGAGGCTTTTATGAGCTTTTTTGCGGGTAAGGTTGCGTCGCTCCGCCAGGATCTTCCCTCCACGTTGGCTACAATTAGTGAACTGGAGGCTCCCTTGCTGTCTTCAGGCCCTTATTTGGCCCAGTTTTCCCTGCTCTCCGAGGCCGCTGTTGACAGGACCTTAGCTGCTGTTAGACCTACTACCTGTCCTCTGGATCCGTGCCCCTCCTGGCTTGTAAAAACTTGCAGGGCGGAGCTACGACCCCATCTGTTGAGTATCATCAATGGCTCCCTTGAGCAAGGAGTTTTCCCGGATGGGTTGAAGGAGGCAGTGGTCCACCCACTCTTAAAAAGACCACCGTTAGATCCAAGTGATCTGGCCAATTACCGCCCCGTTTCGAATCTTTCGTTCCTGGGGAAGGTAATTGAGAGAGTGGTGCTGGAGCAGCTTCAAGGTTTCCTGGATGATGCATCGGCCTTTGACCCCTTCCAGTCCGGCTTCCGTGCTGGGCATGGGACAGAGACTGTTCTCGTCGCCGTCACAGATATGCTCCGTATTCAGCTTGACCAAGGCGGATCGGCGCTGCTGGTATTGTTAGATCTTACCGCAGCGTTTGATGTGGTCGACCACGACCTTTTGACCCACCGCCTGGCCGCCTCCGGAGTACGGGGCACTGTCCTTCAATGGATTGTCTCGTTCCTCCGGGGCCGGAGTCAGCAAGTGAGGTGCGGGGATCAAGCCTCCCGGAAGTGCCCGCTTTATTGCGGTGTACCCCAGGGGGCGCTGTTATCCCCGCTGTTATTTAATATCTATATGTGACCCCTTGCTCAGCTGGTACGGAGTTTTGGGCTGGCGTGTCACCAATATGCGGATGACACGCAGCTCATTCTGTTGATGGAGGGGGGAGCGGTCGCCGCCCCTGCGGCTCTACAGCACTGTCTGGAGGCGGTCGCTGGTTGGTTGCGGCAGAGCAGGTTAAAACTGAATCCATCGAAGACGGAGATCCTCTGGCTTGGCCGCGAAGGAGGGGGTGGGACTTTCCAGCCGCCGGTGTGGGAAGGGGTCACATTGGTGCCGACCCCTTCCGTGCGCAACCTGGGGGTCCACCTTGATTCGTCTCTTTCTATGGAGACCCAGGTGGCCCATGTAACCCGGGTTGCTTTTTTCCATCTTTGCCAGGCCCGGCGGCTGGCTCCCTTCCTCTCCCAAGCGGACCTGGCCACTGTGATCCATGCAACGGTCACCTCCAGATTGGACTATTGTAACTCGCTCTACGCGGGCCTTCCCTTGCGCTTGATCCGGAGACTCAAACTGGTCCAGCATGCAGCAGCGCGTTTGCTTACGGGCAGCACCAGTTGGGATCATATCCAGCCTGTGCTACGCCAGTTGCACTGGCTCCCGGTGGAATTCCGAATCATTTTCAAGGTGCTGGTGTTGACCTTCAAGGCCTTACGTGGCCTGGGACCCTTGTACCTTCGAGACCGCATCACCCCATATGTCCCTATGCGGCCTCTCTGCTCGGCGGAGGCCAATTTGTTGGTGGTCCCTGGCCCCTCGATGATGCGGCTGGCCTCCACGCGGGCCAGGGCCTTCACGGCCCTGGCCCCGGCCTGGTGGAACACTCTTCCACCACCTGTCCGGGCCCTGCGGGACCTTGGTGAGTTCCGCAGGGCCTGTAAGACGGAGTTGTTCCGCCGGGCCTTTGGAGGGACCAGCCGCTGATGGCGCCCCCCCTGCTCCAACAAATGGAACTCACCATCCCTCCCTCCTAGGGAGGGTTTTTAAAAGTGGGGTTGTTGGACGCCTCTTGTTATTATCGCTGCCTTAAATTGTTTTAACTTGGCCGCGAAGGAGGGGGTGGTGTTTTAATTATGTTTTATGTTGTACACCGCCCAGAGCCCCCTGGGGATTGGGCGGTATAAAAATCCAAATAATAAATAAATAAATAAATAAATAAATAAATAAATAAATAAATAAAACTGATTAATTTATGTCTAGGTGCATAAAGTAATCTCTTCAAGTTAAAATTTAAAGATTTGGGAAGTTTTGCGTTTTAATTTGCTGAGAACAGGGTTGCCAGGTCCTCCCTGGCCACCAGCGAGGGTTGGTGGGTAGGGTCACCAGGTCCAGGTTGGGAAAAACCTGGGGAAGACAGGGACCTCAGTGGGGTACAATGCCATAGGGTTGACCTCCAAAGCCATCCATTTTCTTCAGGAGAACTGATATCTCTAGTCTGCAGATGATCTGTAATTCCAGGGATCTCAGGTCCCACCTGGTGGCTGACATCCCTAGCTCAGAAGATGCTTGTTAACCTACTTAGAACTTTATAAGTATTTGGGGGACACAAATCAGTAAACTCCTTCTACTGGACACCCACCTATTGCTTTCTTTCAACATCTCACATTAAACATATGCTTGCCAATATGATAAAACCAATATTTACCTTAAAAAAAGATTTATCGTGCCCTGGAATTTTTTCAAGCAGCTTGTCAACCGTAGATTGGGTCCTAAGATCGAGCCAAACTAGAATCCAAAGACAAACATTACAATAGGTAAAGACTGGAGTCCTCACTACTTAAGCAACTAAACAAGATCACGGGCGTGACATTACAAAGGGACCTCCATAAGTTCCATATCAGTAGCAGTGTATTTCCTGATCAGGCAAACAGTGGGCCAGGAAAATAGTGGGAAAGGGAGGCTTAATCTGCACTTCCTTGCACCATAGTCCTGTTCCAAATTGAGCCCATGTATGACTTCTATTTAAAAGAGGGATGGGGGAGAGACATTAGAAACGCCATTCACAAAAATTCCACCATCAGCACTTTATTTTTGCAATTCCCTTGCACAGGGGCTTGCTGCAGCATTACTCTAATGTTTGCTCAGGGTACGGCAGGACAGTTCATGAGCTAATGTGACTACTGTGCATACTTAGTACTGTCAGTCTGAGGAGCGACAGACTGAATTTAGGATCATATCAAGCTTTTGGTGGAAGTAGCCTTCCCTACATTTGAAACTTGTTCTTAAAACCTCAGTTCCTTACTTCAGTCAGACACTGTATGATGAACCCAGTATCATGTTGTGATGGAATTTTTGCTGCAAATGGGCCTTGTCACAGCAAAGGTTCTGCATAAAACTTCTTTTACTTTTTCCTCAACACCTACTTTATTTTCCCAGCTATTTCAAGGAATTTATATTTGCTTATGGTAGAATTTACTGTCACTTATCAATGCCTATTTTATTGGATTTTGAACAATTTAATATAGAATAATAATAAATTAGCACATATTCTGAAAACATTCTGCTTACCAATAGCATCATACAGAGGTTTTCCAGTTGTCTTGTCCCAAACCACAGTTGTCTCTCTTTGATTGCTAATCCCAATAGCTTAAAGACAAAAGAAAAATGTTTTCTAGGATGACATAATATATGTATATATTAGAAATACTGGGTATGTGCCTTTCTTCATTTGTATTTTAATCCCTACTTTTCCATTATTTTACTTTTAGCAAAAAAAAAAAAATACTGGTTTTCTCCAGAAAACTGCATGCATGTATTGAGATTGTCAGAGGAGGGGGGGAGAGAAGAACATGCAATTTTATGTTTTGATAGTTGCTTCTTGCATCAAATGCAGCAAATTCAGAAACTCTCCGATTTCAGAGAGGGAGTGTATGTGGTGAAGATACTGAAACTGGAAAGGGGGAAGCTAAAAGCTTCTGTTGAATAGGTTATTGGGGGATCATATCAAAGAATAGTATGGCCCAACTGTAGCAAATCACTACCTAATTTCCATGCTGTTCCCACCCTGAGGAAACAATTTCACCTGCTTCTTCCTACTTACTGCAGCCACCCCAGCTGTGTGACTTGTTGACTGCATGGGTCCCTTAACCTCCAGAATTGCCTTTTTGGTGCTCACAGACCAGTGGTGTAATGTTACAAAAGGGTGCCAGGGGCTTGTGCCAGATGCTGTGCCCTCCTCAGTTCCTGGCCAGACCCCCCTGCAGTGTCCCCCTTACCCACTCACCTACCTAGGAGTGTGGAGAGACGCCAGCCGGACCCAGCAGCACTCCTCTCCATCAGTCAGTCATGCGGTCACAGACCCACCACAGCTTCCTTCCCTCAGAGTGTCCATGCGGATGCGCCATGGCTGGACAACCAACTGGCTCACTCTGCATTGTCATTGGCTGACTCCGAAATGTCCCTCTGGGCCAACAGGAAAGTAGGATGGAGGTGTGCTTTCCCTTGTCACCTGGCAGCCACTTCGAAAATGGCAGTGCAGGAAGGGAGGCCAGTGCACTGGCACCATCCTGGTTGATGTGCCACAGAGAAGGATTGCCCTGGGAGGGGGCAGTGATTTTCTTGCCAGACAATCATCTGGAAGGCTTGGCAGGTTCGGTGCAGAGGACTGAAGCACCCGCCCAATAATGCTGCAGAATGGCTGCACAGAGGCTGGGGAGAAGCTGGGGGAGTTGGCACATGGGTTGGGCATAGGGAGGGAAGGGAGGGGGAGGGTGGCCAAAATGCATCCTTCCAAGTGACCGAGGCAAATAGCGCCTGGGTCAGATGCCCCCTCTGCCCCCCCAGATATGCCACTGTCATTGACAGCTGCTGAGAAAAAGTAAAGGCAAAAAAAAAATCTGCCAGTGCTTTCTGCTTGTGATACTTAAGATCTAACATTAATAGCTTACAGAAGCCATAAAAACACTTGTAGCTGTAAAGTTTTACTGCTTGTTCCTTTTGACCTCTGGAGTGAGTTCTAGAAATCTTGTAGGAAAACACAATAATACCTTTTATGTTGCCAATGTCTATATTCAGCTGCTTCAATTTCTCACATGTTTTTTCCATGCATTCATAGACAGATTGTAGAATTTCCGATGCATCTTGTTCTACCCACCTTAAAGAGACCAATAATCAGCATAAAAGCAGAACAGATATCTGAAAGCTAGATTTTACAGTTCATAAAGCTTGTTCTACCACCTTAGAAACTGAGGACAAATTTTCCAAGAACAGCAACCTGAATGTACAGAGAATTAGAGCTCAGTATTCCACCCCACCCCCCCACCTTCATCTCTACCCACCCTGTGATGTCTGAGGAGTTGACAAATTGAACTTGGCAAACTGTGGGAGATTTGAGGATGGTGCCTTGGGAGAGTGTACCTTGGGGAGGAGAGGAAGCTCAAAAGAAATATGATGTTATGGAGTCCATCCTCCAAAGTGGTCATTTCCTCCACCTCTGATTATTTTAAGAGTCACAGGTAGCTAAATGTTTGTACGGATCCCTATCTTATATTCTTCCCATTACAACAAATCTCCCAAACAATTTTGTACTCTTACAAGCTATTCCACTGATCTCAACAGAACCACACACATGGTGAGATCCCTCTAGGGTTGGCAGCTCCCAGTTTGGAAATACCTGGAGACTTTGGGGACAGCAAGGTTTAGGGAGGGGAGGTCTAGGGAGGGGAAGTACTTCAATGGATATACTGCCATAGAATCCACTTTCCAAAGCAGCCATTTATTTTCATATTAATTGCTCTATGTCACCTGGAGATTGGTTGTAATAGTGGGAGATCTCCAGCCACTACCTGGAGGCTGGCAACCCCAGATTCCACAGTAAAGCTTACAGAAGGAGGTGGGAAAGCAGATATTTTCCCCACCTTCTGCTTCCTCCATTGTACATCCTCCTCTTCCCCACAGAGGCTCAGGTTATTGTCATGAACAAAATGTACCTGTTATATCACTGCAGTGAGGAAGAAGTCAGTGAATCCATTCCCTCCTCCTTCCTCCTCCACTAGTGGAAAGTTTGCTCATGCATGGGCAGAAGAGGGAGTAGGATTTTTAGGATATGCAACAGGAAAAGGGTGAGACAGATCTGCTCCATCAACTCTCTCCATCAACTTTTTGCTGATTTAGTCCATTTCACGAAAACACTGATAGTATTGAAGAATACAACATAAAAGGTCATACCCTTCCTTGGGAAATTTCTGTTTTAATTCTACTTGGTGGTGACTCAGCAGCTCAGCAGTGTTCGCATTAAAGACCTGCAAATATAATGCCCAACACAGAGAAAGAGAGAGTCACCAAACCTGTTTGGGAAAGCCATAGGGAGTAGCAGACAAAAGAAAATTGGCACAAGCAGTCTAAAATACAGTCACGCGGAACCACTAGGGTTGGTGACCTGAAAATCCAGGTTATCTAAGAAAATGTTTTGATTAGTTGACAGTGCTAGTAAAAGGTAATTTTATACATAACAGAAAGTCAATTATGTTACAAAACCATTTAATATTGAAAAAGGGAAACAAACTATGTTTTGATCTATACTTCTGTAGAAAAGAAATGCTCTCATATCTTTTGAGATCTGATCATGAGCAGGAACTTTTGGAACGTGAATCAATATATGGCTTTTTGAAAGGGTTTTGGAACAATACAAAAGGGCAATTAACATTTTCTGTATCTTAAACTAAGGAGGATTACTAACAAGAAAGCATTAAGACGACCTCACCCATACAACCCAAAAAAGGAATGGGGGAGGAGGTGTCACATAGGTAAGAAAAACCAATACATTTAAAGAAATGTAATGCCATATAGAGTAAAAGATTAAGATTGAAGCAAGATTGAGTGTGTGTTGTATCTCCAAGGCGATTTTAAAAAATAAATCTGAAATATCAATGATCAGATAAACGTAGAAAAAGATGTTTAAAAGTTTTACCAATTTTTTATACAATTTGTAACTTTTTTTGGAGGAAAGGAACATCTCAATCATTTCAATGACAACTCAATGACAACTCAGTGTGACATCACTGCAAACATTCTTCAATCAGAAGTCATGAAAAAGATAATTGTGGCCAGCTCCTCACTAACAGACCAATCCAAAAGTGACGTTAATCTTGGGAAGTAATCTCCAAATTCTGGTTGGTTTCTTTCACCACTGCACCATTGACATAATTTATTCCAGAAAAAAAGAATGCTATTGTTTCGTTTCTTCCAGTTTAACAAATTTAGCCCTTTGTATTTTCATTAAATTCTTCCCCACTAAACTATATATGTATATAAGTTGTTAGCTACTGATGGAGTACTCACTTTATGCCTGATGAAGTAGGTCACAAAAGTGTATGACACAATAGAACTCTGGCAGTGCAATCCACAGGGAGGGGTTAGTTTCACAGCAGCTGGTAATGGTGCCACCGCCTCGAAAGAGAATTTAGAAGAACAAAGAAGGAAAAAAACCCAAAGCCAAGTAGAAGACACCAACTCACTCTCCAGTAGCAATGGCGTACGCCTACTAATTTCATGACACAAGTTGCTGGTAGACATAGGGGGCTGAAAGTGTCCCTGGGCTGAATGATGCCCCAGAATCCCCCCCCCCCCCCATGCTAGCACAGGCTCATGTGGTGGAGGAATGGTGCTGCAGTGAAGTTTTTTTGTGTGGTTGGGTGCTGCAAAACTGCACAGAGGAAGAGGAAAAGCTATAAAGTGAAGCACACTTATCCAAATAGGATTATGTGATATACAAGTGGCAATAGCAATGACATTTACTCAAGAGGGGCTATGAGAAGCAATGGACAAAGTGCCAAGCTAGCACAAAGAAGATGCCCTGATGATTAATTGGAATCGCACTAGTCACTCATGGGAAGCCTCTGAGCCTAGCCTCAGAAGTGTTGAGGAAAAATAAGGGAAGAGGGATAAACAAAAAATAGAAATATTCACAAAATGGATAAGAACACAAGAACAAGCCTGCTGGATCAGACAAGAGTCCATCTAGCCCAGCTACTCGCAGTGGCCCACCAGGTGCCTTTGGGAGCTCACATGCAGGATGGGAAAGCAATGGCCTTCTGCTGCTGCTGCTCCTGAGCACCTGGTCTGCGAAGGCATTTGCAATCTCAGATCAAGGAGGATCAAGATTGGTAGCCAGAGATTGACTTCTCCTCCATAAATCTGTCCAATGTCAGCACAGGCTCATGTGGTGGAGGAATGGTGCTGCAGTGATGGTTTGTGTGTGTGTGTGTGTTTGGGTGCTGCAAAACTGCACAGAGCATCTCCACCAACGTATTTGCCCTCCTCGCGTATTTGCCTCTTGTGCTGATGTTAGGAGCACTCACATTGGGGCACTATACCCATGATTATTCCACTCCCACACCCCCAGGATTACGTTTAGTCTTCAAACCTGTTACAAAATACCTTTCTGAGATGCTAATGTGAAAGTGAACATCTGAATACAATGAATTTAGAAGATCTGTTTTAATAAGATGGTCATCTTAGGAAAGTAAATTGAAACAGGTAGTCATCACCTACCTTGCTTCATGGAACACTGAATTGTACTTATGGGCATATATATCACGTTTGTGGCTTATGTTCTTGATCAACAATTACCTGCCAAGATGCCATGCCTGGCTGAATACAAAAACTAAGGAAAGAATAAGTAGCTTATCCTATTTCTAAGAGGCATGGTTACATTTTAAGTCTCATCATAATTTTCTTTATCAAATCTATTTCTTTACAGCATTTACAAAAGAGCAGTGTAATTTGTTTAAGGTTTTTTAGTTAAGGAAGGTATGCTGGCAAGGCTTCCAAGGTTGGAATCAACAGAATCATGCTCAGGAGAGTTTCTAAAGCAGAGATTTCCACACATCCTGAAAGCATGAAAGAGCAAAGAACTCTTAACAGTTAATTATTGCCCAGGGGCACACAGAACACTTTCAGATCCAATTCTGGTGCACTAACTCTTTCACACAGTAAGAGCAATTGCTCAAGTGAATATGGAACCCATGCCATTACACTTCCAGTACAATGTTTTGTAATACTTTAGGTACACTGTCAATATACACAAAAGCATAAAGGTACATTTCGCACCCAAAAAGCAGCATACAAATTGTTATTTTGCAATATTTATCATTATTGGTAGTCTAGGAAGAGGAAAAACTATAAAAGTGAAGCACACTTATCCAAATAGGATTATGTGATATACAAGTGGCAATAGCAATGACATTTACTCAAGAGGGGCTATGAGAAGCAATGGACAAAGTGCCAAGCTAGCACAAAGAAGATGCCCTGATGATTAATTGGAATCACACTAGTCAATCATGGGAAGCCTCTGAGCCTAGCCTCAGAAGAGTTGAGGAAAAATAAGGGAAAGGGGATAAACAAAAAATAGAAATAATCACAAAATGGATATTACAGCAATGGCTAGCTTGATTTCTGAGGAGTAATTAAGGTCTTTGCAAGCATATGGTAAGAAATTTTTGTTTCCATCCCGAATGCAGCCTGTGATATGATCATACAAACTTTCATCTATATAGAGTTCATAAAGACCTTGTGGTGCGCTGGAATTCCAAAAGGAGACCTATAGCATATGCTTAAATAATATTTTCCTGTTGATTATAATAGTGACATTCTAGGAATTAAAAAAAAAACAGCAGAACCTTCATACACACAGTATAACAGACTACTCAATGTCATATTAACCAGCAGACAAGAATTGGTAGATGGGGTGAAGGTGATGGGGGCCTTACAGGGTTTAAATTACTGTCTGGATATTAGGAAAAATGTTCACAGACGGAGTAGTTCAGCAGAACTGGCTTCCTATGGAGGTGCTGAGCTCTGCTCACTGATAGTCTTCAAGCAGTGGTTAAACAAACTCTTGTCAGGATTGCTATAGGGTGATTCTGCATTGAGCAAAAGGTTGGACCAGATGGCCTATATAGCTCCTTCCAGCTCTATGAGCCTATGATTTATTGTACAGTATTGAAAGCAGCACAACTGGAAAGCCTCCCTAGGATTATATATCCTGCTTCAAGCAGATTTAGTTTTCTAAATTCATAAGCCTCTGTATTGTAATTCCATTCATATTTTATACATTCTCCTTATCTGCAACAGATACATTATTTTTTATACATTCTCCTTATCTACCACATCAGCAGGAGGAACTTTGAACAGTCCCTATAATCTTCCACAATCCTTAGTATAACACATCCCTGGACTTTAGCCAGAGGTTAGAGCAATACCCTAGGATCTGACAGAACCAAGATGGAATCCCTGCTTTGCCCCAGAGGCTTGCTGGGTGACCCTGATCCAGTCACACATTTTCAGCTCTTAACCTAACTGACATGGCTGTTGTTGGGGAGATAAAGTGGAGGAAGGGAGAACAATGTTGTAAGCACTTTAAGTCACCTCTGAGAAGAAAAGTAGGTTGTAATTATCAAAATAAATAAATTGTATTGTTTAAATACAAGCAAGGATGACATTTAGAGTAAGCTCATCAAACAGCCTGATTTGTAGTAGCAGCCACCTAGATTCCAACTTGTTCCACACAGAGATAGTCAATATAGTATATAGATATATGGATCTTGTATATCAGAAACAGTTCCAGTTCCAGCATCTGCTGTGCATTCTGATATTTTGTGGAAGTAACTGTTTTATGAGTCACAGAACAAATTTAAGAAGGCTTATTTTAAAAATCTTTCACATGTCTATATAACGGGACTTACTCTGAGGAAAACTTTCTTAGGACAGTATTGTTTCAAATAAGCATGCATAAGATTCCAGTCCCTTTTGTTTGCCCTCATCACAACTAATTTATGTAGGGTTTTCAACACAAGAGGCGGTCAGAGGTGGTTTGCCATGGCTGCCTCTGCATAGCAACCCTAGCATTCCTTCGGGATCTCTCATCCAAGTACTGATCAGGGCTAACCCTGCTTAGGATCTGAGATTTGACATGATCGGTCTAACCTAAGCTATCAAAGTCAGGGTATTACAGTCACAGATTTGTATTAAATAGGATGTCTAGACAGGACACAAGGTTCTGCAAGAACAAGGAAACATTTCTTGCATGCCATCAGGCATTTTTACCTTTATCAATTTCAACACCAAGGGGCATCAGAGATCTGACCACTATGCAGCCCATATTAACTTCTGAATACATACATAGCTCTGAGTACACATACGTAATTTCATAGGAATCAACCACTCAACAGAACTTGTAGCATAAAAAGGCAGGATTTTATATTTCTTTTGCTTTCCTCGGTATGGGACACACTGGCCACAACATCAGTTCTCTGAAAGCTACAGGTGACCTGGAAAGAGCAGCATATATTGGATCAGAAATATCCACTGCACTAGAAAACCAGCTCTACTCCCTTTGTCACTCCCTAGACGCAAAGATAAGGGTCAAAGGAGCGTCGTTCCTAACACAGTTGCTGGCCTCACTCGGAATTTAAACCCCAGGCGGGGAAGAAAAGAGACACCAATTAATAGTTGCTGAAGGGAAAGAGTTTCCTACTCTCCTAAAAAGACAGCTCACTTCTGCACACCCAGCGCCTCCAGCCACAAAGTAAGGGAGGCAAAGGAGCCCAGCATTTATTCCACAGAATAATACACCTTTTTTACAGAAACCTGCTGTTCCGGCGAGGCTGGCTGCAGGCAGCCTACGAACACCTGCCTCAAATTCTGGCGACTGGTGTGAGGGAACGCTGCTGAGCAGAGAAGACAAAGATCCCCTGCACCTGCTAATGGCACTTTTCACCTGTTACCGCTGCACGAATTGTAAAGTTCAGCCCTGGCACTGAAGGCAGGCGCTTCGTCACCGTCAGCAGCGCGCCCTCTTCTCCCGGTCCCGTCCTCTCGTGAAGGGCAAGTTCAAGATCTCCACCCCACCCACTACCCCCACCCTCACCCCTCTCGCCTCTCGCGCCTGTTCTCCCGGGAGCATCTGCCTTTTCTCACGCTTACCAAAAAGCGCGAAGAGCTGGTCCCTTGATCGATGGCCCCCACCAGCGGACCCATCGTCCCTCTCTGCGCCGCCGCTGTCATAGAGAGGCTCAGTCCTCTCGACTCTCGGCCCGTCTCCTAGGCGACCCTGATAGCGTAAGAAGAGATTCCTGAGACCGCCAAGCCGCCCAATCCCTTTCACTCCATTGACAGGCGCGTGGCTTCTCGGATTAGACGGGGGCGGGGGGGCGGGGAAGGGGCGCTGGCGAACACGCGGCTGCTCAGTCGCCAATAGGAGTTCGGATAGCGGGAGGAAAAGGCGGGGCTTCCCGCGAACTAGGAAACGGACCTGAGGATCGAAGCGAGGCCGCCGGTTGGATTTAGAGTGTGGGTCTCTCCAGCGACTGGGGGGGGCGGCGCCTCTCGTTCTGTACTGCCGCTGCAAGAGCGTAAATTGGGAGGTGGGAGCGAGAGGATGACAGCGCAAATGACGCACGGAAGACGCGTGTAAAATAGCGCCCAGGGCAACCTCTGGAATTGTGCCCCTGTACAACAGCGCCCAGGGCTGTTTGCACGGCTCTCATGGCTCTGCTACATGTAAAGAACGAGGAAAGTGGAAGCGTACATACAGGTGGGGGTGGGGAGTGGGGGTGGGTGGACTACTTACAAAGGGGGAAAGATGATCATGAAGGAAGGAAGAAAATTCAATATGAAAACAGGAGTCTGGCGGCACCTTTCCAAGTTTCTAAGCATAAGCTTTTAGTAGGGACACAGCTAAAGAAAATGGGGGTCAGGGCAATCACTGAAACTGTCCCCCCCCACAAAATCTTGTAGCTAACTATAGTGATATCATGGAACCAGGTAATGTCATACTGAATAGTTGTATTTCTTGGAGTCACAATGATATCGCTTTGAACACATGGCTATTTGCCAGACCGAAGAATAAACATGGCATGAAAATTAATGATGTGCTAAGCGTAAGATGTGGTTGGATCTCCAATTTATATGAGCAGTAGTTATCTATACGAGCAGTTATCCACAGAAGTCATAGAAGCCACATAACGATAATCTAGGGCCCTTTCCCCACTTACCTTTGTGGGCCTGTTGCTGCGTGCTGCTCCCAGTGCGCGGCATCTCTGGCGCACGCCCGGGTGTCCTCAAAAGGCGCCATTTTGAGGAGCGCCAGGGATGCCGCGCGCTGAGGGGGCGCGGGAGCGGCAGTGTTGGGGCGGCTGCGCTGTCTCTGCCCCTGTCAAGGGAAGTGCCCCCGGACCCCATGCTACTTGAGGAGAGTAGCGCGGGCTTAAGGTAAGTGGGGAGAGGGCCTAGAACATCAGGTGCCCAGAGCAAAGAGATTTGCTTATGAGTCTTTTAGTTAGTGTACCTACATTCTTCTTTCAAGAAATATTGCAGGACATAAAATTGTAGGACAGGATTAAAAACTGTATTGGGAAAGCTGGGAGTGGGTAGGAGACAACAGTTGGTCAATACCAAAATAGGGATTCCCACGTTATTACAGTTGAATGCAAATCACTTCCTCTGACCTAGAAATTATCCTGTAATTACTGGTAGCCTTACATATGGTTACTGAGTAGTGAGAAGAAAGCATTCTGTATGTGTGCAGAATGTTTACAGTCTAATAATACATACATTTGATTTTCTTCTTAGCACATTTATTTAAATCCTTCCAAAAATGTTATTTCTCTGTAGTAATAGCTGATTAAGACTACCTGACTGTTATCCCCCCCACCCCCGTCCACCATCCCACTGGCTTTCTCTAGTAAACTATTTTTTGTTGTTGTAAACGGCTGTGGATTCAAAGTAACACAGGGAAAAAAAGAATGGGATTAATTTATAATCAATTCAAAAATCAGAAAAGCCCCAAAGTTTGAGGAATAAAGATAAATACATGAAAACAAACTTTGTAAAAACAAAACATTCCAAATTGTATAAATATCCTAAAATAAATATACAACAAAGTTACAAAAGAAATATATTAATGGTAAGATAAAAGGCCAAATATATGTCAACATCGGTCTTCACTGGTGGTCTGATATGCAAAATTTTACAAACTGACACTGACACACAAACCACACATAGGAATATAATAGATTTAATAAGTCTGTTACACCATTTAACATTTACACAATACCTATAGATTGAAAGATCCTAACATATAATTTGCTATGGGATGAAATGCTGCAATGATGAACCTCCCTACCAATTGGCATGCAGAACTAAAAAAGTGAGTCCTGCTTGTCCATTGGTGGCAACATTCCATCCACTCCTCCACCCACCTTCCCGCAACACAGGAGAAAGCTGGGCTCCACTGGGCTAGCCAACACCCTCCTGGTTCCCTGCTACCACAATCCCCCAAAGCCCAGCACAGCTGGCAAAGCAACAGTGCCTTGGGGCCTGCTGCTTTGCCAGACCTGTCAACACCCTCCTGGTTTTCCCCCACAACCCCCCAAAAGCCCAGTCCGGTCAGTGAAACAGTGGTGCTTTGATGCCCTCTGCTTCCCCAGGCCCTCCAATACCCTCCCAGTTCCTCCCCCTGGCCGGAGGAACAGCAGCACCTTGGCGCCTGCTGCTCTACCGAGCCTGCCTGTAATGACCCAGTTCCCCCCCTCTCATGAACCCTATGCCATCAAGGAGGCTGGTGGAGCATCATGCACCAAGGTGCCTCTTCTCCGCTGGCTGGGGGTTGGATTGGGAACCAGGTTGGTGTTTGGAGGCTGGCAGAGCATCATGCACCAAAGCACCTCTGCTCTGCTGGCTGGGCTGGATTTCTGGGGATGGGTGTGGGGAACTGGGTTGGTGTTTGGAGGCTGCCAGAGCAGCATGTGTCAAGGCACCTCTGCTCCGCTCTGCCTGCTGGGCTTGGCCTCTAGGGATGGGGTGGAGAACTGGTAGGGTGTTTGGAGGCCGCTGGAGCGGCATGCACCAGGGTGCCTCTGTTCTGCTGGCTGCTGCTCTGTTCTGCTGGGCTGGTGGAATGATACCCACCAACGGGCAAGCAAGACTCACTGATTGGTGGAGGGTTCATCGTTGCAGTGGTCCACCACTTAGGCAATTATAGGTGGGTTTTATTTGATGTGGGTTTTATTTGATTTGTGGAGGAAATTGACATTTTAAAATACAACTCACAGATTTCAAGAATTCCCCCAAGGGGAAAAAAACCATGTTTTCTTTGTTGGTACCTACTTCATTTGTTCATAGTGGCCTTAATTTTAAACAGAAATAGCTGGATCAAGTTGTTAGATCTTCCTCAACAGACCCATCACTGTGACCTTTCCCCCCTTTTCACCAATGGTATTGAGTAATTTCATTTTGCAAAGTTCACAGATTGTTATTGAGTACAATTTCTCCCTCGACCCATCCGCAATCTGCCTGGCACAATGGATAGCCAATGTAGTCATAATTCTGCTTATAGGAAAGCAGAAAAATTGTTGGGATGCTCCACTCAGAAACAAAATTATACATATTTGAAACTGACAATGCTTCTAGTATAGTTTTCATAAATTTCACCTTACATATCTGGATTCTGGAGCTTCTTTTGAGCTACATTTTTCAAGAATGCATTTTTATAGCTTTCAGATCATATTCCAGAATGAGAATACTTAAAAGTTCTCTCTGATATCATAAAATAGCATTAGCATATAAAGTGGGCAGCAGCTGCAGTTTTATACTTTTATGTTGCCATTAAGCTCAATTTCTGCATTTTACTATTATAAGATTTGTAGAATGAATTCTGTTCCCTTGTCTATTGTAAATGTTTGATGATTAAAGCATCTTCAGTGTCAGAAAAGCTTAGGGTCTTGCAAATTAATTCTCTCCGAAGTGCCATGGAAGACCTATGTCTTAAATTATATGCCATGTAAAACATAAGGCTAAATAAAAGTTCAGTGTACTGTAATTTATTATTATGTATTTTATTTACATTATTTATAGTCCATCTTTCTCATAGGACTCAAGGTGGGTTCCACAGAATGAGCCAATTCAAGCAACCAGATAGGATATTCACTGAAGCCTTTTGTAACACTGGCTTTTTCTGCACAGCACGAATTAAACATCTTGAGAATGTTAAAAGAAGCATTTTGGGAAAGAACTCCACCCAATGTTTTCCCCCAAGAGAACTTCAGGACGTTCTGCTTCTTCTCAACTTGGGCTTTAGTGAAAACTCTAAACTAGCGATCTTTTTTCCTCAAGATGGATTGAAGACGTTTCCTGCTTGCTGTGCAGAAAGCAGGAAACGTCTTATTTTTCCCACCTGAATTCTAACAGTTCAGACTTTCATTTCTGTTGCAGTTCGTACCTCCCATTTTCTGCTGCTTGTGACTCTCCCTGCCACCAACCATTTGGTAAAGGTTTCCCTGGAGGTTTCCTCAGCTTGCAGCTCATTTGCCTGCGATTTCACTCCATAAAGTACATGAAAAAACCTAGTTTGGACTGGCATACACATCATTTTTCCCCATTTTGTTCTTGTTGTTTGGAGGGCAGAGTCTTTGAAGCTATGATTACTCAACATATGTGCATATTGCTGATTCTCATATCATGTCATTGTAGCTTCATAGACACCGCCCTCAAAATAAAAAAGAGGGAAAACAACATGAGTGTGGAATCGCCAGTCCAAATAACTTTATTAATGTACTTTATACAGTGAAAACGTGGGCAGATGAGCTGCAAGGAGAGGAAACCTCTGAGGGAAACCTTCACCAAATGGTGGGTGGCAAGAATCCTAAGTGAGAGAACATAGCTAGTGGGGGGGGGGGGGGGAGGCAGGAAAAAGAACCACTTTCCCTTGCAACACTTTTTTTTGTCCACACTATGCAGACAAAAAAAGGCAAAATAATTATTTTTTAAAAGCATCTACAAGATATTTTATTTGTGTTGTGTGTAAAGGGCCACTGTTACCCTGCTGCCTGCATACAAAAGCCCTCATGAAAAGATTCAGTTTTGCATACTGCTCTCTTGCTGCACACAGAGAAATATAGCTTAAATGGTGAGCCCTCTTGATTCACTGCTGTTTCAGATACATGGATACTTTGAACACACAAGGATTTGATATAAAGTGAGAATACCACTAGATATGACATGAGCAACTTAGCACTTTATTTCCTGAAAATCTGTAGAACTAACAATAACAATAGACCCTTTAATATACCTAGTCTAAGGTCGATTCCCCACGGGGGAAATAACATGTGATAGCCCTGGTAGGTGCCCTGGGACAACAGGAGAACTCCCCACAGCTCCTGGGTCGAATTTGACTCAGTCCCATGCCAGCCCTGCAAAAAAAACCTAATCCAGAGTTTTTCAGAAACTACCAGGAAGGTACATCTTTTCTGGCATTTTCTGGTGAACATGGGATGAGCCCGGTATTGTAGGGAATCATTTTCCCACCCTAAGTCTCCATTCATTCTGTCAGCCAATCACAGCTAAGTCTCTTGGGCATGCACAGAACGGGAGACTCAGGGCGGGCAGGAATACGCCTTTTTATTTTTTCTTCTTGCATACAAAGCCACGTCCATGCAATTAATAGACACATGTTTGTGTGCTGTTCTCGGCCACAAAGCTCTATGCTTTGTGACAACGTAGCTACTTAGCCATTATGTAAAAAAAAAAAAAAAAAAGGAACGCCCATTCACATGCTCACTGTAACAGCCAATCAGGAACGAGAAGCAGAAGAGGCGTCGAGATGATCCTGGGCTCTGATCAACTCCAGACCTCGACTGCTGTGGGGAGTGACAGACCAGGATCAAAAGGTACTGTACTTTATGGTCCCAGTCCAATCCCAGGATGATTTTCCCCGTGGGGAATCGACTTAACACAATTTGTCTTGCCATGGCTGATTCCACATGACAGTTTTCTACTTTGGTGGTTATATTGATGCTACAATTATTAGTCAATTTATACTCAAAATAGAAATTCAAGATGGTACGAGATAATCTGTTCTCACCCTTATTAATCATGGTTCCCCTTTTACACCAGATGCTTATTTTTTCCAGTACCCCCTGCCATCATCATGCCATTTTCATGATCTCTACACATCCCCTTTTATTTGTTGATGCATACACAGCACTTCTCAAGAACAGCATAGTTTTAAGCCCCCTCTTCCCCAAAACAGCATTTTGCTCATTTGTAGCACTGAACAAGACACTGGTCCAGACTGCACCAATTTCACTGTGTAACGAATTCGTTCCTCCTATATATTTAGGCTCCATTGCCACACTAAACAAGACATGGTATCATTTTTCACCCCCCAATTCCCTATATTTGGGTTCCATTTCAACACTGGACTGTACCCCCGCCCAGGGATTTCAATGATGGATGGAAAATAAGTATGCAGATAGATAGATAGATAGATAGATAGATAGATAGATAGATAGATAGATAGATAGATAGATAGATAGATAGATAGATAGATAGATAGATAGATAGATAGATAGATAGATAGATAGATAGATGCACATCTGCAAGGGTGGCAAAGAGGTAGCCTTGCTGTTATATGGTACTGAAAAAGATGTGGCTGAAAGAGTCCTCCCATTCTGGAGCTGCATCACGGCATACACTTGCCAATAAATCAATAAGATGCTTAAAGAAAAGCCAACTTTTTAAAAGATAACAGAACTGGGTGCAATGAAGACAGAGTGATGTATCTTATTGCTAAATGACTCCCCCACTTCTGAGTTGATGGAACACGCAGGAAGAGACAGTAGCAACTAATGCACTGATCCTACCTTCCTCCTTTGTGTGATTGCTGGATTGCCTGTTCAGTGTGAATGCATTGAGGAAGTGTCCATGTGTATATTCCCTTCCCAAGATCAGCAAAGCTCAGAAAGCAGTGTGATTGGTCATAGGGAGGGATCATATACGCAGAAACTTCCTCTGCATGTAGGTGCCATTCTCATGAGCCAGTGATTTTGCAGACTGGGTGGGGAGCAGCATACTTATATCTGGTTTCCTGTCCTGCACATTCAGTCAATGTCTGTACATGGCTATTTATCAGTAACTTCCCACTCAACAATAGAGATAAGCACAGTAGGTGGAGATATTAACTTTTGATTCTTCAGCATGAGATACTTTCACAACTGAAGAGTAACTTGAGGGAAGATGGGAGGATAAAGTGTAATAAAATGTAAATTTGTTGTAAAATAAATCGATCATGCACAAATGCCTTATAAAGGCTGGATTACAGGCCAATTATAGGCTGCTGTGATAACAGGCAAGAATTTATGGAACAGGACCAAGATCTGTGTTTTCCCCTTTTGTACTCCATGTGACACTCATTGCATTAGATTTCAGATTTAGACTACTTGAACAACTATCCTGAATTAGCAGTTAACTGCATTCATATTTGAAGATAAATTCATTCTGAGCAATTTGGTGACCAAAGGCAATCTTTGAAATAATTAACTGACGGAACCAGCTATACTATGGTGGGTAAATAAATATTAGGAGTTAGAGAACCATTTACAATACTGTCTGCTGCATATTTAAGCCTCTCTTTTATTGCCTAATCAATGCAAAGTGGGATATTATACAGAAATAAATACCCCACTGGAATGACTGTGCTATCTTTGCATTATGTCAAGATCCATATGTTAATATCAAACATCTGAAAAGACAGCTATAGAATGGAAGGCTAGGTGATGCTAGAAAGAACAGGCAAAATGTTTGCTTCGATTGCGTATGGAAAAGTTGTTTCTATTACTAATGGTTAAAGGCTAAACAAAATTACAGGTAATTGCCAGTCAAACATTAACCAACATAGGTTGAGATCAGTAAGACGGAAGTGACGATGGATAGAAATGGCAGAAATGTTCCCCTCCAATTGATCTCTGGTAACTGGTACACCCCAGCCTGTTTAATAACAAGACTTTGGTTTCAGTTGATTTATTTATTGTGAAACAGCATCAGGAATGATTATTTAGACTTCTGTTTTTCAGCATTGCAAGCACCATTGTACCCCACATCACCCCTACATCCTGTTGCCCACCCTGCTGTCCAGTTCCCAAGGGGGAACGGCACCTCTCCAATCCCACGGTCTGCTGGAAGAAAAAATTGCCTTCTTTCATTAGGATCAAAACAACCCACGTAGCTGGTGGCTAACAAGCTGATAATGGGTCTAAGAAAAGGAAAGAAGGGAAGAGAGGAAGTCTGAACAAGAAGCAGGTGCCCAGGTCTTCGGTGGGAGGTGAAACGTGGCAAGATCAAACAGGATCAAAATATAAAGGTTCAGGAAGTAACTATGAAAACAGAACAGTTTTTCTTTTCTTTTTTTAAATACCAGAAATTTGGGGGAAATTGTAAATATATGCAATACTTCTTTATATCAAATGAATTTATTTAATTGCTTTAAGACCAAAAACATAGACAAAAGTTTAGTATTTGCAAAAGTTTAGTATTTGCAGTATTTATGGAATATATATTTATATAATTATTATTTTAATTATAAATGTATTTTCTATAAAATTTTTAAATATACTTGAAAGAGAGAGAGAGTGTGTTGCAAATTGCTGGTTCAATATTCTTTCTTGCCATGTGTATCTTAATTTTGCCATCTGATAGCTAGGAAAAAGTAAAAACTGAAAATAAAAAATAGCTTCTATGGTAAATTAAATGAAGTATGTCATTTGGACAGAAAGAGTCCCAAAAAGTAAAAAATAGTTCTAGCAGTTTATGCGGATATAGAATGAATTTTTTTTGCAAACAGAGAACTCTTCAGCAGTGTATTGGGGCTGTCTCCTTCCTCCCCCTGCCTTGTCTGGTCCCATCTCTTCTCTGCCCCTGGGCTGCCTTCTACATCTCATTCCTCCTCTGTTCCTTCACCCTCTGCTGTCTGTCATATGATCTGTTGTTCAAAATCCTGTCCTGTCTTCCCCACATTCCCTTTTCCCTGTCGCTGGCTTTTATATTCTGCTTCATCCTTGGCCATGGCATAGCTACCTACTTAGGAGGCAGCTCAGCTGTGTCCCCACTAGACTGCAGTGCCCAATTGTTTCAAAGGCCAGTTTTTGAGCAAAACTGGTAAATGATTTTTATTTCTGAGGAACTCACATTTTGTTAATGTTTTTAATTAGGGAAAGGCCTAAATAAATCTTATCTACATAATAGAAATAACAGAGGTAAAATAAAACATCAACTATAATGATGGGCAACAGTCCTATATATAAAAATATTTGAATGGAATGTATATGCTGTCTCTCCAGGGCCTCCCTTAAGAGGGCTTACAACTAAAAACAAAGCCCTGAAATCGTAACAATACCAGAAATTAGCAATACTCATTGCCCTTTATATGTTTCTCCTGACATATGCACATGGAAGTTAACACTATGAGTTTATTTACTTAGTAGTGAAGGGCTCAGGCTAATCTGATCCCATCAGACCTCAAAAGCTCAACAGGGTCAGCTCTTGGATGGGAGACCAAGGAAATTCAAAGTTGCTATCAGACTATGACAAACCACCTCTGAACATTTCTTGCCTTGAAAATACCATGAGAGCAAGGATGTGGGTAAGGGGGGATCCCAGGTTCAACCCCCCATTACATGTCCGAAGCTCCACCGCCCATTAGTGGGGGTTTTTTTGTATTTTTAGTGTTTTTCAGTTTTGGGCCTGTAGGGGATGCAGCTTTTAGGCTAGCAGCACCAAAATTTCAGGGAGTTTTTGGGAGCCACTCCTGATGATACCACCCAGGTTTGGTGAGGTTTGGTTCAGGGGGTCCAAAGTTATGGACTCACAAAAGGGGTGCCCTCGTCCCCCATTGTTTCCAATTGGAGCTAATAGAAGATGGGGGCTGCACCTTTGACCCCATAACTTTCGACCCCCTGAATCAAACTTCAGCAAACCTAGGTGGTATCATCAGGACAGTCTCCTAAATATACCCTGAAAGTTTGGTGCTGCTAACTTAGCAATTGCACCCCTGACAGCAGGCACCCCCCAAAAAAAATTTCCCCAGATTCTCCTTTTCAATCCACCCCCTTCGGCATGGATTTAAATGGAGAATGTGAGGTCCCCAGTTTAAACATTGAAAGTGCTGCTGTTTAAGGGTGGGGGATAATCCACTCCCATACATCATCACTTTCAATGTTGTTTTAACTGGGGACCCCAGATTCTCCCTTTAAGGTGGATTTAAAAGGAGAATCTGGGCTCCCTGGTTTAAACACCATTGAAAGTGATGCTGTTTTGGGGTGGATTCCAGCATCACTGCAGCTGCTCATGAGGTGGGGGTGCAAAACTCAGATTTTGCTCCAGGCTCCATTTTCCCTAACTACACCTTGCCCGGAAGGGAGGGCAGAAGAGACAGCCGGCTGAGAGCCCAGCTGCTGGGGGAGGGGCAGGGTGGGTGGGCGGGGCAGGGGAGTCTGCCATCCCTGGCCTCGGAGAGCTGCGTTTATAAGCACTGAGGTCCAGGGCAGGGCTTGGGGTGTGGCCACACCTCCAGGGGCAGGTGGGAGCAGGGCCCCTCCCCCAAACCTACCCCATAAAAATCTATCCCTACATCACTGCATGAGAGGTTATAATAAGCCAGCTGCAACTTGATGGCATTGCGCGCACGCACACACACATACACACACATAAACACAATGCCATTAAGAGAAATAAAGTACAGTTATTAGGGTTCTCAACCTGCAGGTGGAAGCTGGAAGTCTCCTGCTGTTACAACTGACCTGCAGGCAACAGGGATCAGTGTACCTGAAGAAAAAGACCACTTTGAGAGATGGACTCTGTTGAAGTCCCTCCCCTCCCCAAAGTCCACCATCCTCAGGCTTCACCCCAACAATCTCCAGGTATATTCTAGCCTGGAGCTGGCAAACCTAATGCTTATCCTCTCTGTCAGCATTCCCCTACATGTAATCAGGAACATGAACTTTAAGTTATGAAATTTGGTGTTTGAATGGTAAAACATAGGCAATCTTAAATCTGAAAATGAAATCTCATGGGCCATGTAGGGGGATGTACTTCTATTTAATTGTTTAATTAAGGCTTATGTTAATTAAGTATTTATACTACTTTTGCCACTGCTATATTTAGAGGTTTTAAACACATTATGTCAGAGCCCCATTGTGCAATCCTTTTGTAGTTTCCCGATTATGGGTGCATCCACACTATCATGACATATTGTCTGTTTGCTACTAGATTGTCCTGTGTGAAGATACAGTCCACTTCCAAATAATAATTATTATAGTACAATATCCAGCAATGTAAGTACAAGAAAGGAGCTAGAGGAGATGGGGACAGGAAGGCAGTAAAAAAGTTCATACACATACTGTATATAAAAAGCAATTTCAGGAAGAAGCATACATTTTAACTATCACTAGGTGGCTCCAGCTACTTAGTTACCTCACAGCATGATTGGCGTTATCCTGAGACTTTAGGGCAGGCCAAAGTTGCTTGCACTCCTATTGTTTGTAATCTTCTTATCTGTTCTTTTAAAATAAATCTAAATACAGATATTAGCATGCATTCTAAGAGAAAATGACAAGAAATAGCAATAGTTGATACTCAAGTAGGATTGTCAAATTTTGATTGAAAAGGACTTTGCACTAAGACAGCAAGACACTTTGTTTTTGGCTAATAAATTATAAATAGAGGCCTGCTGAATAGAGGTGATAAGAACATTGAAAAACCTCCAAAGCTGCTAAGAAAAATAAACCTGCAAAACCTGAGCTTCTAATATTCAACTGTAAACTATCAATAGCTACTGTTGCATATGGAAGCAAAACTCCCCATTTGTTTATGCTGAGATCTTTTGAATTGCAGAATAGAGTGAAAAACAGTTTAGTTGTATATTGAGTAACCCTGTGATACCTGTATTAGGTATTCAGTCCTAATTAGGTATTAGGACTGAACCTGTCACCTTCCCTTGAGGTGGAGATTATTCTGCCTTCAGAAAACTGACAAGGATCCATTTTCTATGTTAGCTAAATGGCACAATGAGGATTCCTTTGTCTGTATAAATGTAATATGAACTCCTGGATATACAGTTGTGGAACCCCAGGAATACCTGGTCCTCAATAAGAGAAACACTGGTCAGTGAGAAAAATTTATTATGGCAGACACATCTGCAAGGAACAAGCCTGCTATGCTCTCACTTTTCTTTCATTGAACTGTGAAAGGCATATTGCTGCTCCTTGACTTATGGACAGCTATCCAAGGCAATAAAATATTCACCTTCTTGGTAAGAACTAACATGGACTTCAGAAGAGGCATGAGATTCTCATCCTCTGGAAGCTGGAGGTCAGGGGCAAAATATCCATTGCTGAGCAACTGGGAATAGGCTGTAATTAGGCACCCAAGTATCTTGGCCAGGGAAATTTTATCCTCACCCCCTGGAAGTAAGCTCTCTCACCTCACAATTCCTCATATATCTTTTATTCTGCACTGTTCTAGCACTTCCTTTCTATTAGGAAAGATATTATCAAGCAACCATTTATTGCATAAATGACTGCCAGTCTCAGGTGAGCCACCAGAGCAAAACTTTAGTCCTGTAAATAGCCATATTCAAAGCATCCATCCCTTGTTGATTTTAGTGGATTTAAGTCCAGTAACCCTATAGAGATCAATAAGATTTCGGAGGTATAAACTTACACAAGTCAAAGCTCCCATTGAGAAGCTTATAATGCAAAAATCTTGTTGGTCTCTAAGGTGCTATTGGTCTCGAATCTAATTCTTCTATTGCTGACCAACATGGTTATCCTTCTGAAACTAAATTCCTGGCTAACACCTCATTTGTAACAGAGGACATGTTTTGACTGTGCAAGAATTGAGCAATCAGCAACATTTTTTCTCATTCGCTGACTCATTCCCACTCAAACCAAGATACAGGCAAAGGGTTTTTTAGTCTTGCCAACTGGCATGTGAACAGCAGTATAGGTTTTGGCAGATCCCCACAATTAGGTGTTTCAGCTGTTCACTACCATTTGATGGTATTATGGCTTGAATAAAAATATGTAGTGGCACAAGAAGAATTCTTATAGAACCTGCGTTTCTTTTTTGGGGTGGGGGTGGAGGACAAGTGATTCAAGAGCCCTTTGCCAAAATATCAGCTTGAAGAGTAAGGGACTGAGCAGAGGCGTATTGGGGGAAATGACTCCCAGAGACAACAGCAGACCTTCAGTTACTTATGCCAAAAATGGGTGAAGAGATAGATCATACTGTTATATGTTATATGTATTATCTGAAGTAACATGGGCATAGGGCATGAATATTATTGAGACATTTCATCTTCTAAATTTTTTTTCAAAGATGCAACTTTTAGATTACTTAAGTACTATAGTACTAAAGTACTATAAAGTGCTATAGTAAGGAGAGAGCATTCCTGGATATTCTAAATGACTGGCTTACAGCAGATGGTTGTGGAACCAACCAGGGGAGAGGTGATCCTAGATCTAATTCTATGTGGGACCCAGGACCTGATATGGGAAGTCAATGTTATTGAGACAATAGGGAACAGCAACCACAATGCTGTCAGATTCAGTATCTCTGCATGCAAGCAAGTGACAACTACTAATGTAGTTACATTTGCCTTCAGAAGGGGAAATTTCTCAAAGATGAGGGGGATAGTGCGCAGGAAGCTGAAAGGGAAAATCAAGAGAGTCAAAACTGTCCAAGACGCTTGGAGGTTATTTAAAAACACAGTAATGAAAGCTCAGCTGGAATGTGTTCCGCAGGTTAGGAAAGGCAGCACCCAGTCCAAAAGAAAGCCACTATGGTTAACAAGGGAGGTTGAGGAAATTATCAGAAAAAAAGATGTCTTTTAGAAAATAGAAGTCCAGCTCGACTGATGAAGAATACGAGAAGGAACACAAATGGTGGCAAAAGAGAAGCAAGTTAACTGTAAGGGAGACAAAAAAGGATTATGAGGAACGCATGGCTGCAAACATCAAGACCAGCAACAAACAGTTCTTCAAGTACATCAGAAGTAGGAAGTCAACTAGGGAAGCAGTAGGCCCAGTGGTGGGATTCAGCAGGTTTGCACCACTTTGGCAGGACCGGTTGTTAAAATGGTGCTTGTAAACAAGTTGTTAAATTATTTGAATTCCACCACTGGGTAGGCCCGTTACATGACAAAGGAGCAAAAGGTGTGCTGAAGGATGACAGGGAGATTGCAGAGAATGGATTCTTTGCATCTGTTTTCACCCAAGAGGAGGTGAGGAAAATTCCTGTACCTGAACCAAGTTTCTTAGGAGGCGAATCCAAGGAACTAGCGAGATAGTGTAGACAAGGAAGAAGTTCTGGCAGCCATTGATAAACGAAATGCTACCAAATCCCCTGGCCCAGATTACATCCAACCAAGAGTTCTTAAAGAGCTCATGAAATTGCTGATCTTCTCACTTTAATATGCAACTTATCCCTGAAATCAGCCTCCATCCCTGAAGACTGGAATATGGCCAATGTCACACCAATCTTTAAGAAAGGATCTGGGGTGGGGGTGGGGGGACGGGTGGGAAATTACAGGCCAGTCAGTTTGACATCTGTTCCTGGTAAATTAGTAGAATCTATCATTAATGATAAAATTAGATAACATGTAGAAAAGCAAGACTTGCTGAGGAAAAGTCAGCATGGTTTTTGCAGAGGCAAGTCCTGCCTTACAAACTTACTAGAGTCCTTTGAGGATGTAAACAGGCATGTGGATAAGGGAGAACCAGTGGATATTGTTTACTTGTACTTTCAAAAGTCTTTTGATAAAGTTCTGCACCAGAGACTATTGAGAAAACTTAGCAATGAAGGAATAAGAGGGAAAGTCCTCCTATGGATTAAAAACTGGTTGAAAAACAGGAAGCAAAGGGTGGGTGTAAATGGGAAATTCTCACAATGGAGAGATGTAGGGAGTGGTGTCCCCCAAGGATCCGTTTTGGGACCAGTGCTCTTTAACTTATTCATAAATGACCTGTAAGTAGGGGTGGGTAGTGTGGTGGTCAAGTTTGCAGATGATACCAAATTAAGTAGGGTGGTGAGAACCACAAAGGATTGCGAAGAGCTCCAAGCAGACCTTTATAAATTAGGTGAGTGCGCTAAGAAATGGCAAATGCAGTTCAATGTAGCAAAATGTAAAGTGTTGAACATAGGCAAAAAATCCAAACTTCACATATACGCTACGGGGGTCAGTGCTATCAGGCACAGACCAGGAAAGGGATTTGGGCATCTTAGTTGATAGTTCCATGGGAATGTCAACTCAATGCATGGCAGCTGTGAAAAAGGCAAACTCTATGATGGGGATAATTAGGAAAGGAATCGGGAATAAAACAGTAAAGATTGTCATACCCTTATATAAAGCAGTGGTGTGACCGCACTTGGAGTACTGTATTCAGTTCTGGTCACCACATCTGAAAAAAGGATATCAAAGAGACAGAAAAACTGGGGCAACAAGGATGATTGAGGGATTGGAGCACCTTCCTTATGAGGGGAGGCTGCAGCGTTTGGGACTCTTTAGTTTGGAGAGGAGACGTCTGAGGGGGGATATGATTGAAGTTATAAAATTATGCATGGGGTAGAAAATGCTGACAGAGAGAAACTTTTCTCTCTTTTTTACAATGCTAGAACCAGGGGGCATCTATTGAAAATGCTGAGGGGGAAGAATTAGGACTAATAAAAGGAAACATTTCTTCACACAACGCGTGATTGGTGTTTGGAATATGCTGCCACAGAAGGTGGTGATGGCCACTAGCCTGGATAGCTTTAAAAGGGACTTGGACAAATTTATGGAGGAGAAATCGATCTATGGCTTCCAATCTTGATCCTCCTTGATCTGAGATTGCAAATGCCTCAGCAGACCAGGTGCTTAGCAGCAGCAGCAGCAGAAAGCCATTGCTTTCACATCCTGCATGTGAGCTCCCAAAGGCACCTGGTGGGCCACTGCGAGTAACAGAGTGCTGGACTGGATGGACTCTGATCTGATCCAGTAGGCTCTTTTTTAATGTTCTTCTTATGTTGTTATGATAGCCTGGAAGTGTTTAGTTGAATTACAAATAAGTAATGGCTTTCCATTAAATACAAGATATGGAAAACATTCACAAACATATGAAACCTACAAATTACTTCAGTGTAATAAAGCACATTGTAAATGTTACAACTTTGAAAAAAAGGATGAGAAGGGTGAAGGTAAAAGTACACAAGTCCTAGGATTCCCAAAAAATTTTTTCATAATGTTATTACTACAACTGAATGCAGCTGAAGTAATACCCAAACTTTGCTTAGAATCAAAAGGAGGCACTGTTAGTTCCATAGCTTGGATTTATTTTAGTTCTTGCTTCACTGCTGTCTTTAGTCTGCAAAGTTCTCTTCAGCTGAGTAGTACTGGATGGTGAAAATGCTGTTGAAATTCTTAAAAAAAAATTTTCAGTGACTGCATTCCGGAAATCTAGGCAGATCAATGACAACACATCATGTAGTAACGAACTATTTTAATAACGGGCAGTTTAAGAAAAGGGTTTCAGGTAGTTACAAAAAAAGAGGAAGGAAGGAAAATTTAAACTTCCTCCTCTGCCTTGCACAGGGACTTTCCTTTTAAGTTTCTTGTATCACTAAGCATTGAAGAGAAAGCTTTTGCTCTCTGTGTAACTGTAAACGAAACTTTTTTACTTGAGAGCTACATTCCGAAACAAGGGGGCATAGCTTTTAAACAGATAAGGAGCCGTGAAACATTTCTGCGCATCATCACGAACTGCTGCACACTTATTGCCTTAAAGTAGCTGCTCAGTTCTTGAAGGTATGTGAGACTAGAATTTTCTTACATAGATTGTTTTCCCCCCTTGCATCTGCCTTATTTTATTTAATTTTTCTCCTTACTGCACATGCACTGTGATAATGCTTAGAAGATTGCATTGCAGAACAACCTAGATTTGTAAGGTTTATGCCTACAACCGAGGCTACAACATGGTTCAGTTTAGGAACCTTGGTTCAAATCAAATGTGTCCTATTGAGAAATTAGGTGTACAATGGTGAGTTTCTGCAGACAGTCAACAGTACTTGCTAATAGTGAGGGTTGTAATCCCTTTATTGGTTTTCATTTCATGAGAAGACAACTATTTTCTGGATTACATTAAGATATGAAACCATATTTAGGTAGCTAATGTGGGGTGCAGCCTGCAAGAGACACGTCTATGTTGCTTCACTGTTATGTTCATGCATTCTTTTTTTCCAATAGCAGATAACTATTTCAGGAACCCAGCAGAAGAAATATACTTGCCTTAGAAAAAACATACATGATTTCATTTTATCCACCAATTGTTTTGAGAATTGCATAAATTACGATCGATTAAAATGCTAATGTGAATATTGTAATGGGTAAAGTTTCAAACCTCCAGGTGGTAGTTGAAGATCTCTCTCTATTACAACTGATCTCCAGGCTACAGAGATCAGTTTACCTGGAGAAAATGGCCACTTTGGACATTATATCCTGTTGAACTCCCTCCACTCCCCAAACCTTACCATCCTCAGGCTCCATGCCCAAAATTTCCAGGTATTTTCTAAACTGTAGCTGGAAGCCCAAGTAATGACCCAAATTTATCTTCTCTTTTTCAAAATATACAAATTTACTAGAATAACACAGGCCACGTGTCTGTTTGTATATCTTGTCCTTGCATTGTCTGTATTTTAGTATCTCCATAAGATATCAATCAACATTTATTGCCTTCAAGACTTTTCCTCAGTTACTAAAACTAGAGTAACACTAGGTTGACAGTACTGAGCAGTACACGCAGACTTTGTAGGAAATTTTATGCTTCCTTTTCTAGTTCGTATACTTGGTCTATTAATGTATCACATTCATTACCTGTAGGAGGACAAAAGGTAAGCAATGGGTCTCAATCTGCTCCAATAATGGATGTAAAAGATGGGAGGGACCTACCTAAGGCATTCAGCAATACAGAAGAAATTCAATAGCAGGTGAATTCAAAATATCTCATTAGCACAGCTGGACTGCTAATCAGAAAGCAGCCAGGGGCACATTGTTTGTAAAATTATTGATGTTTACTTTCATTCCAAAGTAAAAGGGAATGAATAAGCCTCTGCTGTGTTTCACTGTCAGTACTGTTCTCCTCTCTTGTAATCAAGAGCTACCCAGCAGACTCCTCTTTTCCTTTAGGGCAGGAACACGATTTGTGATATAAACAAATGATGGTTATATAAACTTCACTCATGGTCAATTTCTGTGCAAATTAATGAAATATCTCTAGAATAAAGCAGAACTGTTTCTGACCAAGCCACCCATAAGATATCCTTACGCTTCTGGGGTCAAACTTCATGGTGTGTCCCTTTTCTTTAACAAAAGCTAAAATTTAATTGTGAAAATATATATTGAAGTACAAGGACAGGGCTACCTAGAGCAAAGGGCTAGAAGGGCACTAGCCACTATGAGAACACGAAAAAACGAGGGAATGTACCCAGAATGAATATTTGTCTGAAGGAGCTGTGGAGGCTCTTGATAGCCCTATACAAAGGCAAGGCGTACATCTGGAGAACCTGTGCTCCCATTTTTGTAGCACTCTTTTTCACCTGCTTTCACTTGAAAGCTCTCTATTTCCAGTTTCAGAAACATATACATTTTAATCTTGTTGCCTTTGCTATAGGCAGCAAGAGGCTGTTCACTAATGAGCTTTTTTTGTTTTCCTTTATCCTTCTGTCTTTCTCCCCTCTTCCTTGAATGTCTGAAGTCCAAGGTCAAACTGGTACTTAATACACCATTATTTCACCCTTGGCTTGACTGGCTGTCTGAGAAGGGATAAAATGTATTGCAAGAAGTCTGGCCTTGCAAGGTTGGCATTTGGTCAAGTATTGAATCTGTCCACTCGATGAGCCACTGATCTCCCAGGCCTGAATGATGAAACCCACAGTTTTATTTGACTTTTTTGCCATCGGAAAGTAGGGGAAGAGAAATTATTGTGATTCACTTCAAGGAACTCCTCGTTATCAGCAATGACAATAGAAACTACAAAAAGATCTTAACTGAAAGAGTGAATAAACATCCATCAATCGTGACTGGAGACAGCAGCTCTCAGCACACAATAAGGCATTTAGGCAGCTTACGTAAGGCTTGGCTCTACAATTCCTGCCTCTCTCATAATTAATTATTAGATTTAAGGATCTAAAATTTATCTGAATCACTCTGGCTTGACAATGTCTGTTCTTTCATCTCCTTTATTTCCAGTTTCATGTGTACTACTTCATACAAGTTCATCTCATGTGCAATTTCCTTTCATTATGCCATTCTTTTTCACATATGTACATATTGTTTGCTACAATGTTCCTAGTGATTGGAACAGACTTTCTGGCTGTAGTCCTCAAGCAGTCTCACAGGAACTGCTCCAGAGTGTTGTCTAGAAGGGTATGTTATCTGCTACATGTTAATCCATCATGAATTCTCAAGTTCTACTGGCCTTTAACTAAAATATGTTTTTGATGTCGCATGGGTCTTTCTCACTTTTTAGATGCCTTTATGCATATAATTTATGTGTTCATAACAAACATTGTGGGCAGTAAATAATAGCAGGGATAAAGAACAGATGGTTTCCTTTCTGCAGTTGTTATAACTGTTTTATCTGTTTGCCTGCATTAATACATTAATGTTATTTTGGGGAATGATAAGAATATTAATTTACTCAGTAGCTAGATCTACCTTTTATGTTCGTTCATAAAACCAATGAAGTACATTTTAAAAATTGTTTTATATTTTGTTTTTAAAAATATGCTTGGATATATTGATTTTAAACTTTAAAGCATTTTTTCAACTAGCTGAGACTTACCATTAATATTTTAAAATGGAATTATCATCATGTTCATCACCATTATTTACAACAGAAAATTGGCTAGCTGGCCCCATGTGAATAATGAAAGCATCAAAACTCAACCACCCACAGTTGAAGTAGTAGTTTCTTCATACACTAGGGTCAATTCCCCACAGGGGAAATATTCTGGGACACTCACAGAAGACATCCCAGTACAATGAGTGATTCCCCACGGCTCCAGTGCCAAATTCGGCTTTGTCCTGGCCCTTCCCTGTGATATTCTTCTCATCCTGGGATTTTCAAAAACTGCCAGGAAGGCAGTGGTGGGATTCAGCAGGTTCGCACCACTTCGGCAGAACCGGTTGTTAAAATAGTGCTTGTAAACAACCAGTTGTTAAATTATTTGAATTCAACCACCGGAACCGGTTGTTAAATTATTTGAATCCCACCACTGCAGGAAGGTAGGGTTTTTTTGAGAATCCTGATATGAGCCCAGTATCATGTGGAATTGTCCTTTGTTATTTTTCCCGCCCTGAGTCACCCATTCGAGCTGTCAGCCAATCACAGCACAGTGGCCAGGGCATGCTCAGAATGGGTGACTCAGGGTGGGAAGGAACGTGCCTTTTTTATATGTTCCTCCTGGCTATGAAGATACGACCATGCAAAGAAAAAAATTTGTGCGGCATGGCTTTCTAACTTGCCATGTAAGAATCCTCAGAACAAATGTGTTGCATACCACCACTACCACAACCAGTTTTCAAATTCCTCAGTTAACAGTGGGAGGGCAGGGGAAGAGTTGCAATTTTCCCACCAATTTGCACTTTCCCGCCAATCTGTTGCGTTCTGTGCTCTGTGACTCCTTATGCTCTATGCTTTTTGATGACGTAGCTACGTAGCTGTTACGGACAAAAAAGAAAGAAAGAGGGAACACTCATTCACGTTCCTGTCCCAAAGCAACAGCCAATCATGAAGTAGCAACAAAAGAGCCACTGAGCTGATCCCAGGTTCGTGGAAAAGAGGCAGACGTCTTAATCCCGGTTTCAACTCAAGACCTTGACTGAAGTGGGGAGGGACAGACAGGGATCAAAAGGTACTGGTACTTTATGGTCCCGTTCCAATCCCAGGATATTTCCCCCATGGGGAATTGACCTAGGAGTCCCTAGACATAGGTGAAAAATATGACTTTGTAAATTCATCAAAGATAGCCTGCTCCACAAAGTATGGAAATTCACTGAGCATCAATTGAAGGCCAAACAGTCCGTGTGTGTGTGTGTGTGTGTGTGTGTGTGTGTGTGAGAGAGAGAGAGAGAGAGAGAGAGAGAGAGAGAGAGAGAGAGAGAGAACAGCCTGCTTAAGCCTCTGAGAAAATCTTTGTGATTGGGTGGTGTGGTGAGAGTCAAAATTGTGCCTCCAACCTGCCAGTTCTTGTGGGTTTCCAGCTTATATATATTCTTTCTACATCTGAAGGTCAGCTCAAACTTTGCATCTTGTGTAGTGCCTTCCTTCGGATTTCAATTGACCTACCAAGTTGTCTCAATTCAAGTGTGGGATCTTGTGGCTAAAGATTATGCATATGTCCAGGATCATTTTGGTTGGCAGTAATCTGTTATTTTGGGGTCTATCCATTTAGCCAATGTTAGTAATTGTTAACCAGAAACCATGACATTTTAGACACATATCACATGCATACTATTGATAAGTGATAATATTGGCAGAACAAGAGCCAGTTGTAGAGCAAGACATAGTGATGCACAATGTACACAGCTGCCCAAGAAATGTGATGTATTCCTCCACTTATGAATCACATTTCCCAAACGCCAGTATTAAACATTATTTGTGCTACAATTTAGTATGGTACTCTTAATGAAAAGCTAGCTGTTGAATGTTGAAGATATCTCCTATAACTGGTAATCCAGTTAAGATCTGAACATAGAAGAGTTTGTCCATCACCAAGTGATCACAAGTATATAATTGAAACAGGGGACAGAACTCAAAGAAGCTAGTAATATGGCATCTTGTGATAGGTTTGTGAATATTAGTTTTTACAGTAAGAATGTTATGCCAAAATTGTCTGATACAAATCTCCTTTCTTTCTTCTAAAGAATGCTGTCCGAAGGGTATTTCTGTAGAATTCTTTATCATGATCTCTTGAATTACAACCTGTGCAGCGAGCAAGGAGAAGATGTAGCACATGAGATGACCTCTTTGAATGACATCATTTTTGAGGAAAAACAAGACAGCAATATGTTTTGGAGGTGCAGATCTTTTGGCAAATTTATATTTTCTGTCCATGCTAAAGAAAACAGAAACAGTAGGCAACAGAAGGATGCATTGACACAAGCTACTAAAAAACCAGCATTTGAAAGGCAAACATCTCCAGCTGTAGACATTTGTATAGGATCTGCAATAAACAGAGACACTTATCTGGTTCCATCTTCTTGTAACAGTATTTGCAAGAACTATAATGACTTGCATATTGCTGGGGGCCAGGTGATGCCTGTGAGCTCAGTTAAAACAGATTTTAATCATGACAGTGGGATTGGTCCATTCTTGGAATCATCAGAGATCCCACCACCAATGGAATCCATATCAGTGCCACCTACAGAAGTATCCCGCAAGCCAACTCAAGGGCATTCATCGTGCTGGCGAGTAGCCAGCATCATGCAACATCAGCAGCCCCTCTCTAATTCAATACTGAATAACTACTTAGAGGAGAAGGTGGTAGAGCTCTACAAGCAATATATCATGGATGGCATGGGTAACAGTGCATCTCCCACTCAAATCTTGGCATCAGAATTCATCATGACTAATGTCGATCAAATCAGCATGAAACTATCACAAGAGAGGAACATGAAGACCACCAAAGCAAAAGACGTGGTTATCAGCTGTCTACTGCGACTAGCTAGTGAGAAAGCATACACTGAAATGAGCACTCCTAGCCTCCATATTTCCCAGTTCAGCACTATTACTAAATAAAAGTTGAATGCAGCTTGAAAGTATTTAAAAAAAATAATGTTTAGTTTTTGTATAGTAAAGCATTTTATTTTGTAGACAAACTCCTGCAAAGAAACCTTGTTTGAAAATCACACAGAAATCTTTGGCTGTTTTTGCACAGCCCAAAATGGCATATTTTATGTATTGTAACTAGATATTGTGAAATTGTATAGATTGTTAGAAAATGCTGTGTTTTTTTCTATGTGATTGCTCTATTACTTTTTTAAAAAACAAGATCCCTTATTCTTATACAACTGTCTAGAAAAAAGGTTTATTGCATTGAAAATCCTCAGTTCACAGGCCCCTTTCAAAGACATTTCAGAAGACACCATGGAAATCCTGTTTATGTAAGGAGTGGTACCATATCTTAGATAATGATGAATATATATTCCATAGGACTTAGGGAGATAAAAACCATGAAGTGCTATAATCATATTCATTACATCAAGCTGAAGCTATTAATATTGTGCAGGCATATCTGTAATAGTTTAAGAACTGTATATTATTTTTAAAGCAGGAACATTACTTCCTAATGATTTTATCTCTTTACTGAGGTATTTGTGTAAGACGCAATGAATTTGATGCTTGCTTCTATTAAATACATTATAAGAGTCATTCCACCACTGATTTATTTAAAAGATCTTGCAAGTGTTCAAAGACTAACAGCAGTTGCAAAAAGATAAGACAGTTTTAGCTTTTGTTCAATTTACATCCCATTTATCATGTTCTGTGAAATTAGTTTTTTGCTGACCTTGTTACACATTCTGAACAAAGATAAGGACAACTGCATATAAGAAAATTCTATTGGTGTTTGTTTCATCTTGGTAGGTTCAGTTGGTCTCTGATCTTTTTAGATTTAACCAGCATTTCAAATTGGCAACTACAAGCAACCAAACCTCCACCAATAGATTTAAAATATTTAAGACACTGGCAATGTCATCCTAAACAGAATTACACCCTTCTAAGCTCATTGGTTTCAATGGACTGAGAACAGTCTGGGATAGTATTGTATCACCGCCATCCTAAGCCATTCTACTGAGAAACAAATCCAATTTTATTTAATGGGGCTTACTCCTAGGGAAGTACTAAGGATGCAGTCTGAAAATCTCCCTTTCTGAGGTTCCATTTTGCCCTTCCACCCCATTTCTTTTCTCCTTGTTGTAAGCACTCCACTCTACATGTAAGGGTTGCTTGTGATATTGCATTCCTGTATTCACATTAATATTGTCTGTTTATTTTCAGGAGTTCAGTTGTAGCTAACTATATTGCATTTGAAAAGTGTAGTTTAATACAAAAGTAGAAATAATATCAGGACAAATAGGTGTCCTTTGTTCTAGAGAGTAGAATTTTTAAAGCAAAGAGAGATCCCATTCATTCATATTAGTTTCTATTGGAAAGTTTCATATATTGCAATTTTCTTTTACCAAGAAATGTAGAGTGATGAGGAAATATCCAAGAGGCCCAGTTTGTGTAATTGTTATCTGTGATTACTCAAAATCCACACTGAGACTGAGAACCTCAAGTAATTTAAACAGGAAGTCATCTCTTTGCCCCATGAGGAAGCAGCTCCTAGGACACAATGGCATTTTCCCCACGGCCAATATATCCTGGGATAAGGAAGTAAACCATCCCAGTTTGGGCATGAATTCTGCAAGGCTTCTGTGCCTAAATCAGGCCCACTCTGCAAGGTTTGCCCTATCCCGCAGCTTTCAAAAAACGATAACATTGATGGTGTTTTTTAAAAAAGAACGCGCCGATCCCATGCCCATGCAAACATTGCAGGAGATGGGCCTGTTTATTTTTCTGGCATTGCTGCCTGCTTTTCCTGCTTCTTAGCTGAAGCCAATCAGAACGTCGGAAAAATGGAATCTACGCAATTACGCAAACTAATTAAACTACATAAATGACGTAAATGTAAACGTTCATGTGGAAAATGAAAATAAACTGGGGGCTCATGCATAATTCACTGGAATTCTTCCTCCCAGCCTGAACGTGCTGACGGGCAGTCGTGCGAAGGTAAAAACCGGGATAAAAACACCCTGGGATATATGATCCACAATATTTTGTCTGTGGGGAAAATGCCAATAAAGCATCATCAGTCACCCTCCTCTCTCTTTTTAAAATTTTATGTATTTGAAAGTCATTGTCAGGATCCACTTCCTCATTTTACTTGCTGCACCTGCAGTGACTCACAAAGATACTTTTAGTTATTATGCCTCAGGGCCCAAGGTTTCAATGAAGAATTTCATTGTTTCTCAGTTTTGTTTGAACCCTAGGTCTAAAGTGAACCCTTATCCTGTATAAATGTTTAAAATGAATGTAAAAATGGCATTGTTTTTAAGGGCTGCTTTATGCTAAATAAAATTTACCCTGGGAAATAAACTTAGTAAACAGAAACCCTCTTTACAAATGGGTACTACTCATGTTAGTGCCAATTTAACTATAATGGATACTGTGTGTTATTTTCTTAGTAGACTCTTCAACATTAAGCTCTATTCAGTATTTCTGTCCTAAGGCCAAACCTTTAACAATGACTGTCAATACTTTATGGTGATGCACCAATCCTAAAATAGAACTTTGGATACAGTTCAAGAAAGTTAATGCTGTTGGGATTAGAGCTGAATAAAATAGTTATCTATTCCACTGTAATGAATCTATATATATAAAAAGCTAACAGTGACTTTGTTAGGCATGCCCTAATGCCAAAACAGCTGGACGGATCACCCCCAATTTTTCACATGATGTTCTTCCCTATTGCAGGCAGGTAATCGGACCTTCAAATCACTGAAAGTCCATACCTGAGCCAGGTAAAACATCTTTTTCCTGGCACACCAGGCCATGAAGCTGGATCTTTTTAACTGTCACCCTTAGAATGTTCGTGCAGCATGTCTGTGGCTTGAGGGGTTGGTATGCCCTTAGAATGTTTGCACTGATGGCTAGAGATTAGCAGTTAAAACAGTAAATAGGTAATACTGTTAGGTAATACGAGTGGAAGTGAAACACATACACACTTTGCTGTGTGAGATGTCAGGTGGGGTTCCCCCCCTCACATGCAGGTAACTTTCACTCTCTGTGCCTCACCCACTGCTACGACACAACACACATACTCTCATCCACATCCAGCTCATCCTCACACACCTCACTCTGCCCTTCCTTAAATCCAACCACCACTTACCCACTTCCTCACCCATATTTGTCACAGCTCTCTTTTACTAAAAGCAAGCTGGAGTTTGCCTTTTTCTTCTACGAAAATCCGAGGTGTGGGGGCGAACCTCAACTACTACTGGCTCTAACTGCTTTTACTTGGCATGGCCCTTTAAGAACCAAGGGAGCTGGCCTCGATCTGAAGCGCCTCACCACCCTGCCTCTGCTGCCTGACTGGGATAGCCTGCTTGCCCCAGTTCTGCCTTACCCAAGCCAGGACTGTGCGTGTCAACCAGCCTCATGGACAGCGGGATTCGCACTCTGGACAGTTTTGTTGTGGAATGGAAAGGGTTACCTTATACTAAAAAAACAAGACACCACCATATAACAATGTGAATTGAAAAGGGAAAGAGGGATTCCATTTGACCACCCCAAAAGGCTATGCTGCAGATCATTGGACCTGCATGGACATCTGTGTGGGTTGCAGACTGTGATGAGAAGGACAATTGCCACAGCAACGTGTGGCCGGGCCCCGCTAGTTATGAATAACAGCCCTATTGACCCTTCCTGAGATACCTGTGTCACATATCACACCCTGAGTGGATTTACATAACTGATCATCCTCTAATCCTTGATGTTTCTTTGGTAATCCTTTTTAGATTCAGGAATGATCCTGAAAATTCATCATCTCACACCTTAATACATCTAGCTTGTTGGCTATTTAACTTATTTTATTTTATCTAATATAACATGGCTCAAGGCCTGTAGGCTAAACAAGCAGTATAATTTAGTAAAGATACATGAAACTGAGTATTCTGCTTTTTTTCCACAGAACATTCTGTGAAGTCCTTTCAGGATTGTTTCACTAAACTCAGCATATTCCATTTCCATTTGTTTCACTAAACTAATCACATTCCATGCACAAATATTTGCTGTCATATTGCCAATGGCTTCTATGGTGTGGTACTTCAGCAGTGTAGGAGCTGAAGGTATTGACACTATGTGGCAACCAGTGGAGAGGGTAACACCATGCTGTTCTAAGCATCTTATGGAAATTTATGAAGCATGGGGTGATTTATGTAGGCATGCTGCTGATAAATGTCAACATTGGCTCATCCCTCATGGGTCAGTTCTTTCATCAATGCTCCTTAACATCTCTGTGCACTGCTTGGAGGAGATCATCCAGATCCTTGGGTCTGGTTCTCTCCAATATGCAGATGACACTGAACTATACATATCTTTAGTTAAGCCACCAGAAGTGGTGGTTCTGCCTACAGAGATGTCAAAGGTGTGCGACAGCTTTTTGGGGCGCAAAGCGGGGGGGGGGGGCAAGAAAACAGCCACTTCTCACCTGCGTCGAGTGGAGCAGCAGGCGCCGTTGCCTGTGCTGCTGTGGTCTGGAGTGGTGGTGAGGGAGGGGTCTGGTAATGGGAGGGGACGTTCGCATTGCTGGTACTTTAATCCCAGGGTGCAATGGAGAAGAAGGGGAATGATGCACGTAGGTGGCTCATGAAACGCTGCATTGTCTTCTGAGGGGAAGAGCCCTTACTTTTGTCATGTAAAAGGTGTTTACTTGCAGGGGGTGAGCGGTGATGCTGATGGTGTGGCGGCTGTGAGGGGCAGCTCAAGTTGCAGCGTAGCGAGGCATGGAGGCAGATTCATTGTAGTGGGCATGAGGGGCAGCAGAAGTCGCCACAGAGTTAGGCTGGTAGCATGGTGCGTTGTTGTGGGCATTTGGGGCAGGGAAAGTTGGGCCAGAGGGAGGCGAGGACCCAGGCATGGCGCCGTGGGCATTTTGGGTAGCAGAGGTTTGCATGGAGGCAGGGGTGGAGCCAGGCGTGTCAGTGTTAGGGCCATGGGGGCAGTGAAAAGTGCACAAAAGTAGGCGGCTGGGAGTGTGTGGGTGCGGGAGTGAAGCATGGTGAGTGAGGTGGGCATACAGATGGATTGCCGTTGTTGGATATGCACAGCAGGAGGTGGTGGATGGAGGGGCTAGGTGGTGGCGGCAGGCGGTGTAAGAATGCAGTGACGCAGCTGTAGGCGGCATGGTCAATTGGCGAGGCAGCATGAGGGTGCGTGGGTGTAACGGGCGCAGCGTTCGGTGGCGGAGTGGGCAGTGGTGGGGCTGCAGGTGTGTGTGGGGGAAAGCATTTTATCTGGCTCAGGTGCATTACCTAAGGGAGGGGAGGTGTGGAAAACACGCTCGCATACATGAGCGACGTGTGAAATTTTGAGAGCATTCGGTTTCAGAGTTAGAGCATGACTCACAAACGAATGGTTAGCTTTTTATATAGAGAGATTGTTACACCATCAGTGCAATCCTAAATAGAGTTAATCTAGTCTAAGCCCATTGATTTCAGTAGGCTTAGATTTAGGGTTTCCCGCTCTGGGTTAGGAAATATTTGGAAATTGAGGGGGGGGGGTCAGGTATGAGGAGGGTGGGGTTTGGGGAAAGGATTTATTTTCAAAACAGTCATTTTCTCTGTCAGCTGAACAGTGTTACCTAGAGATCAGATATTTTAGCAAAAGATCTCCAGTCGTAACTGGAGGTTGGCAACCCTACTTTGGCTAGAATAACTCCATTTAGGATTGCATTAGAAGGTATGGAGTAGTTATCAGAAATATGGGAATACAATGGCCCATTCTGCACAACACAAATAAAATGACTTCAGATTGGAAATAAAAGTTTTTTGGGGAGGAGTTTGGACAGCTTCTCTTCAAAAACATCTTTTATTTCCTTCTCAAAATGTTTTATTTGGAAACACTAAACGAGCAATCTTTTTTCCTGAAACATTTTGAAAATGTTTCCTGCTTGCTGTGCGGAGAGCAGGAAATATTTTATTTCAGCAGCCCAATTTTGAAGCTCTTTTCTCTCCACTGCCCGCTGCCTCTCATTTTCTTCTGCTTCAGTTATTTTCTGTGCTATTTGCTGAAGTTTCAAAGGGATGTTTATTCATCTGGCGTCATGACTGCCCGACATTTCCATCATTAATGTGCATTATTAAACTCAGTATTGCCTCCTGATTATGCAAATGATGTTGGCTTACCATACTAGAATTGCTTATCCTGGGTGTATGGTGGAGTACTCATTTTGCAGTCCTTTTCCCACATGATTAGATTGCTTCAGATGTTCCCAGCAGTAGCGTGGGAGCAGCCATGATGAAAGTAATGGCTTTCCCATGTCATTGAAAATAATGTATGTTTTAGGCCTTAGAGGTTTTTAGTACTGTCATAGCTGAATAATACATTTCTGAAAACCTTATGTTCCTGGTCTATCATAAATTGAGAGTTATACTGAAGCAATGAAAACAAAATGTAAATGGGCTAGAAGACTACTAATGATTGTTCAGTAAACAACACTCTCACTTTGTCCAATGTATTAATTGTTTTCTTAATTCCAACTCAAATGTTATCAAATAACAGAGAAAAATGCCTTGAGGCAAAATGGAGTTTTCGAAGTTAATGGAGTTTTAGAAGTTAAATCATCTTTAATTAATTTAAGCTACGTAGTTAATTTAAGCTAGGTAGCATAATTCTTATGGTAGACAGTTTCTTGAAAATCTCAATCTACTTACCTCAGCCTTCTTCTTCACCCATTCTGTGTGTATTGTAAATGAGTAAAAAAAATTACCCCATAGATTTTGACTGTATTTTATTAACCTGGAAGCACAAGAGGACAACACTGCAACCTGACAATACTGCAACTTTTTCAAAGGAGAGAAAGTTGCTAAATGGGAATGAGTGACTAAACAAATTTGGAGTGGGGGAGGAATGTTGAGTAAATCCATACATTTTCCTCTAATGGTTTCCTGTCCTGCTTCAGGTGCTTTAAATGGAAATTAGAAATGTGAGTTTATATCACATGGGAGAGCCAGCTAGTGTCATGTGGAGTTCTTTGGTTGAGATACAAGCTTCTGCCACAATACTTTATTTCTCTGAGGATATGTGAACCATAATGGCTGAAATATTCCAGTTCAAATATTAGCACAAATCAGCCTATGGAGATAAAAGGGCTCATCTTTTCTCCCCCCCCAGGATTTCACTTTTGGCAGCAGCTGTAGCAAACCAGTTGTAAAAGTGTTCATATATTTCATATGCTACCATGTATTTTAAACTAACCATTACTTCTCAAAGCAATTTTTACAAGGCTGATGGATTGGAAGGTTTCCTACTTAGATACACAGTGAAACTGACATGTGAAATTCTTTGAACATATGGGGAATTCACAGATGTATTAATTTATTTTACAGAACTATCTTTCTTAACAGAAAAACCAAATGAACATAAAAGCATGTCGTGGGCTAGAAAGTAATCTCAGGGCCATTTTATATTTCTGATCTCTGTTAATAGTTGAGATATTTCAAAAGAAAGGCAATTTATGTCACTTGGCTTATGCAGCATCCAATCTAAGTTCTCTGAGATCTCACTGCTAGAAAATCGTTATATTTCAGAAGTCATCTTAAGCCCATGGGTCTCACTGTACTTGAGTTATGCTTCTGACAGTACTTCTTTTGACTACTGAACATCTTCTTTACTCAAATGACCTCTTTTAGAGGAATTTGGCCTAAATAACTTGGACAATTTGTACCCATTTGTTTTAGTTAATGGGCTCTGTATATTGAAAGTTAGTTCCTACCAGTGGCATATGGCCCTAGGGACAGGGGGTACCCTCTGTCCCTGGGCGCCACTAATCTGGTCACATGGGGGGGCACAAAATCGCCCCCCATGTGACCAGGAAGATGGCAAGGTAGCAGGAAGCTCCTTTGCCTTGTCGTCTTTGGGCAATTTTGGCCCCGCCCATGTCATTATTGATGTGGGCGGGGCCAAGGAAACCTGAGGACACTGCCCCCAAGCCTCACCCCATCTCCCCTCCCACCTTCTGGCTCCCAGCCGGCAGCCCCTTCTGCCCTCCCCTCTCAGGAGAGCACAAGCAACTGAGGCTCCGTCCTCATCTCCTTTGCTTTTGTAAACATGGAGGTGGGGCTCTGCCCCCATGCTTACAAAAGCAAAGGAGATGAGAATGGAACCTCAGTTGCTTCTGCTTTCCCCAGGGGGAGGGCAGAAGAGACTGCCGGCTGGGAGCCAGGAGCTGAGAGAGGGGGCAGGGCTGGGGGGCCTACCCCCTGAGCCCTGCCCCCCTGAGTGTAGTGGGGCACCCAGAAAACGGCTGTCTCTGGGCACCATTTTCCCACCATATGCCTCTGGTTCCTTGTCCAGTAGCTTCATAAAATAAACATAAATCTGGGGAGTTCCAACTTCCTTTGCTCGGTAGACATCTTAATATTTTGGCTTTTATAGCTTTTGTTATAGTTTTGTGAGGTTTTTGAATGAATTTTTTTTCCTGCAAATGTCTGCAAATATTTGAGGTCTTGACCCTCTGAGAGCTATCTCACTCTGCAGCAAAGCAAATCACATCCTTCCCTAGTCATATCCACATGTTCCTTACTGATGTGATAGTAAATCTGAGTCTAATTTGTACCTTTTGAGATTGCAGATCAAGATTTACATAAATGTACATTTCTCCTTATCAACTACCCCCCACCAACACACATCAAAGAATCTCTTAAGACTGACAGGAGAGTAGTGTTCTCCCCCCACCACTTGGACGTCCCTTAGAGTTTTTGGGATCAATCTTGTTATTTTCAAGCCTTGGTAGGAAGGAGTTGGCAGCTGACTTTCCCCCTGGCCTGAAGGTGTGCCTGGCTTAACAAAGAGGCTAGTTAAAGCCCAGTGTATCACTCAAGGTGTTATAAATAGCATTCAGAGCAGACCATTTCTCACCAAATCTACATTCAAATGGTCCAGGCATTTGCATTCATTAACCTTCAAAGCTCTCCCATGCTTTGGTCCAAAGCCCTGGAAAAGCAATCAACCCTTTTCAGTCTCTGGCATCACTGCTGTAACACCTCGTATCAACTCAGGACCCATTTTAGGATATAAAAGGGGTCCTTTACTTTGTATGTTTTTTTGTATTTTGGATCTGTGCCACACCCCCCCACTTGTATGTGGGTTCTATTTGTTTCTGAAAATGCTGGCTGTTTTCCTCTCCCACATGCTGCCTCTGTGGACCTCCAGGACTGGTAATTATCACCCTTCGTTAAACACTATCCAACTACTTCTCTTTTTCTACTAGTTAGCACTTGTATTCTTGTTGTGTGTATATTTTATAGCTTAACGTTTATTTTTATTAAAATTCATTTCTGTTCCAATAACCGCCTCTTTATTTTGAGAGTTCTCACCTGGGACAATCCTGCTATACACAGGTTATTGATTCAAGTTACCGTACCTCATCATATTCTGTCTCCAGCTAATTTCCCCAACTTAAGTGGAAGCAGTCTGCCTAAGAGAAAGTTCTATACATTTACAGTATCCAACTAATTTTTCAGTCAGTAAGGCAAAGTATTAGATCATACTTACTATGATGTTTTCTGAACTATTTCCTGAACTACTGGCTCTGAAGAGCAACTACACTGTGGAATCTAAGTGAAAGGACTGGCTCATTCTGTCCATTGTATTTAGAGAATATTTAGAAGTTCCAGGGACATTCTTGTTCATTGGGAATTTATGGATTTTTTTGGACATGTAGTCAATATATAATGTCTTTGTGAATGGATTTTGCCATCAGCAGGTTACCTATGAGTCACATAGCATCTCCTCTACCCAACTGTGAAGTAGTCTCTTTCCTATCTTGGTGGCCGTTAAACAAGCTCCATGAATTTCCTAATGTGAGCTGCTTTCAGTAACCAATTTTTGCATCATCAGATTTTTCAATAATTGGTTTGTATGGCTTGCTTTACACCAAGAAAAGCAATTTTCCTAGCATCACATTTTATGTAAGAGTGCTATTAGTCATATGCCCCTGCCAGTATATTTGACTTGCTTGTTGTCTGATGTTTCAGGTGAAGACTATTTAAGATTTATTTTGTAATTTCCAGTATGTCAATATAAAACATATAGTTGTTGCCTACCTTTCACTATCAGGCTAGAATAAATTGCTTCTTGATGCAAAATGTGTATCAAGTGTTGAAACTTCACCATGACTGATGAGGCAGGAGATGGCTATACCTTCTTTTTAATATCAGTTTTCTGCCTAGGATGCATATTCTATATATTATCATAGATTTTGCCTCCCCATTTGTTTCTCCAAACACCCTTGAAATGAAGGGTTTTTTTCATAACAATATGGTGACAGTGGAATATGAGAATAGTTGATCAATCACATGAGAGAAATATGTATTCAAGCCTTCCTTCAGATGAGGACCAATACACAAAGTAACTAGTCCTCAGTGAGAACAAGTCTATAAAAATACATAAAACCAGTGAAATTGAGACAAAGGGAGGGAAATAGTAACCAGGTAGGAAATCACCTATTTGTTTACTCCAACCGTGTTCCTTTTTTGGACAGAGGAAGCAGTATTGGTCCCAGATGTAGCTTCTTTCTTGTCATGCACACTTCCTACAACCATATCACTGTGCTGGAAATGGGTGGAAGTCATGTTCTTTGTTTCCTATTGTTTTTATTTAAGGAACAAGAACAATGTGACTCTAATCTTCATATGCAATGTATTGTATTCTTTTGATAGTCTATTCTGAAGGAATTAGTTTGGCATCAGTAGGACATGAAAGGAGGGGAAAATAGAGGGAACAGTGTAGTATGGGTGCTTTTGGCATAAGGTTATAACTAGCTAAATGCACATGCTGCAAAATAAAATAACAAAAAAACTATTCTGCATTATTAATAATTGGTAAGACTAATTAAAGCCTTGGTCTGGTTGGCTCAGACTAGTCTAATCCTGTCAACTTTCAGAAGCTAAGTAGAGTTGGCCCTGGTTAGTACTTGGATGGGGAACCCTCAAGGAAGTCCAAAGTTGCTGTGAAGAAGCAGGCAATGGCAAATCTCCTTGTTAATCACTTGCCTTTAAAAATCCCAGGGGTGCTATAAGTCAGATACAACTTGATGGCACTTTCTACTGCCACCAAGTCTAATTAATAACGTATAGCCAAAAATACCTTCATTCCACAAAGAATGGTCTTGGAATCAAAAACTCTGTCCATCTACTAGTTAAAATACTTGGTGTTATACTTCTCCTGAACATGCTGACAGCATGGTTTCATTATCTTTAGGTTACCACAAGATGTCACTGTTTTCCCAACAACGCATCATGCTGCAGGCAATTTTACAATTACTGCTTTTTCCTGTTATTTTAATAGCTTCTTTAAAACATATGCAGATGAATTATATTAGTTTAGCTGCAATCACAATGGAGAAGATGGAAAACTGTCAAGAACCAAATCACGAGGTATCTTTGTGACATCTCCTAATATACCAAAGGAGACTTACAAGCTTTCTATTTTGGTCATTTTTGTGCATGGAGACATCCACTATCATCACAACTGTAGATCTCTCATATTTCCTCCCCTTGGCTCTTTTTTCTCAGATTAAATAAAGCATGAGCAAAATCTTCCCTTTCGGATAAATGTCAGATTTGTGGACATCATGTTTATTGCTTTGCAATGTTTCCATTTGGGACAGATAGCTTGCCTTTTCTCCACAGTCATGAATGACATTATGTTGATATTTTGATGCACTTTTATATATGACAAGGCTCTGATCTTGCGACTCCAGCATTATAGCAATCCGAAACTGGAATGCTGCACAGAATGGATAGTGTGCTTTTTATCCATCGAGACTAATAAAGAGAGGATTTTTAAATAGATGGTTTTGAAATGGGTAGAGAAAAAAGTCCTGTAGGATAGCTCTATGAAAGGCTACTAACAGTGCAGATTAAATTGAACCTCTATTCTCAAAGATAGTGGTCCCTCGAAATACCAGTTGTGGCAGGGCAACAGCAGGAGCAGCTGCTTCCTCTATCCCCATTTGTAAGCTTCCTGGAACATCTGGCCAGTTGCTATGGAGAACAGCATGCTGAACTGGATGGCCTGATCTACCAGAGGCCTTTGTACAGTCATAAGTGAAGTAAAATATTACAAGAAATTAAGGGTATTGCACAACTACTACATTCTAGGAATTATTTCAGTTTAAATCACTGTAATTGAGTCCTCTTTCATGCAAAGCTTGAACATGTAGGTTTGACTGGTCACAATAAAGGAGGGTGCTTTGGGCTCATTCACTCTCTCCCACACTGCAGAAGAAATTTTCAGTGTGATCAGGGGCTGATACACATAGGGAGCAAGCCTAAGCAGGTCAACTCAGAAGTATGTTACATTTTATTCAGTGAGACTTACTTTTAGGTAAGTATTTTATGAACTGCAGCACCTATGTAAACAGGTTCCAATTTCATATTTGGTCTGCACCCAGTTAGTAAAACCTGCATGCATGGGACATGTTTGTACTGGATTCTACATTCAAAAATTATGATCTAAGGGTTTTATATGAAGTATCACTCTTCACCATCAAGTTCCTGTATCCCTGCTGCTACAGCCATATTCTTAAAAGGAGCAAAACCCTCCTTACATTCTAGGAGCCCACCTTTTTCCTGAGGCTGCAGCTGGGCCTCCACGGTTTGGAAATTTGAGCTGATTCCTAGGATTGGGGAGGGTGTGTTACTGCGGGGGGGGGGGGGGGGGGGGGCGGACCAGTACTTTTATATCTACTTTTTGAAGTGCATTTAATGCTGTGAGAATCCAGTTACTCAGTTCTGAAAGTTTAAAAAGGAGAAAGAAAGAAAGTCAATCTGGACTGAAGCTGTCCAAATGATTGCATCAGCACTAAGTGGCTAAACTGTGCCATAATGCTTTGATTAATTCTAAAAATTATATACTACAATAGGACAAACCTCTCACAGGATATAAGTAAACCGATAAACAAAGAAAATAAACTATATTCCAGTCTTGGGCTGATCCTGGATATACTGACTTGAAGGCACAGGCTCTGAACCAGAGGCTAAGAGTTCAAGGACGAATGTCTCTGGCCACACCCAGCCCTTATATCTGCAGACGGAAAAGAACCCCTCCCCCCACACACCCGAAATGGTGTGTAACTGGCAAGATGTTCCCCAGCAGCAGTTCCCCTCCCTGCTTTCAGCTTCTGGAACTGCCTTAAAACAAAACTATACTGAGAAGGTCAGACATTCCCAAATGCAAAGCCAGGAAAAAACCCAGTAATACCAAGTATAGCTTGGGCACGCAGGAGAATGAGAACTCACTGTGTGATGCAGGTTAGCATTAAGAGGACAGACTCAGATCTGTGCAAATGAAGCGTTGCGTTTTCTTTTCATTCTAGCATACAAGCACTGCATGCTGGGAAAAATTTCAAAGAGTGAAATATTCTATCTGTGCCAGTTAAGTCAGCTGTCTAAAATCTCTCTCCATGTGTATGTATTTCTGTGAATTCAGACTTTGGAAGATTCTGCACAGCTTATGTTTATTGGGTTGCAGTCATTATAAAGGAACCCATTTTCCTTTTTTCCATTTTCATGTGTGCCTTGATTTGGGCAGTGATTAGAGCCATGTGAAGGCATGAAAGCAAGCCAGATTGTTTCATGGGCTCCAATCGCTGCCTGAATGGGTGACGGGCACACATGCTAATGGAAAAAAAGGAAAATGGATTTCTCTATGATGACTGCAACCCATTATACATATGCTGTGTGCAATCCGCTATGCTTCAAAAACTGCCTCCTATCTTGGCTGTTTCCAACAGATGTCCACTAATAAGGCCATGAATCTCCTCTAGTTGCTGCAGGAGGCCATTTGTTATTTTCCATTTAGGATTAAAAACTCCAGGTTGGGAAATTCTTGGAGATTTGAGGCAATGTTTGGGGACAGAGCTTAGCAGAATTGTGACTTCACAGAGTCCACTGTCCAAAGTTACTATTTTCTCTAGGGGAACTAATGTCTATAGACATTATTACAGACATTGTTATTCAGGGAGCTCTCCAAGCCTCACCTGAAGGGGGGCAACTCTATTTTCAGCTCACTTCACTGGCTTTGGCTGGTTCACAATGCATTCAAACATTTTCCTAACCATGGCCAAGCTATGGGGTACTGGATTAGGATTCAATGTGCACATTGCCAAAATCCATTCACTCTACTCCAAATGGCTGCCAGTTGCTATGCAGAATTGCTATAGTGCACAGCTATAGCAACTACTTTTTGACTTGAGACAGAGTATGCAGAAAGTACTTGTGAAGACAAAAGTGTGGCAAGTCCTTGTCCTTATTGCTTCTCTGACTGCTCAAATGAGTCTTGAGGAGGGATATCGTGCAAATAGATCTATGGAATGCATTATATAAGGCATTTTATTGTTTTCTATGCTACTGTGGCTGCTTTATAAGAATCATGTGTCATAAACTATTTGCAGAAAAACATTTGTTATTGCTGTAGATTTTCTAAATGGCAAATAAAACTTTTAATGCCATTTAAAGTCTTTAGGTAATATGTTTGTCCTTGATAAGATATTGCTAAAATGTAAAGGGTGGTGTGGTGTGATCAATCCCACCAAAACTTAGACAAAGCTGAAATATTGAAGGTATTCATGAGATATGATGGATGAACAGTGTGACTTCAAGGTATCAATTAATAAGATCACTTTTGCTAGTTAAAGACCCACAATACACTTATTTGACAATATTTGAAAGAGTAGTTCCTCATACAAAGGTAGAAAACAAACAGAATAAACAGGACACTTTCATAGTGTCTGATGATCAGCACAATGTACAGGGACAGCAAGACTACCCTGGAGCCAGATGTACCTGAATAGTTTTCTGATGGCTCTAGGAGATTTTCCTTTGAATATGGTTGGTGCTCCTGTACTGATTGGCCTCTGGAATGACATAATCACTCACAGGAACCTACCTTCTCTCAAGCATTGGAGCCCAGGTAGCCCATTGGTCACTGTGAGACTGCAGGCAATGAAAAGGCAAGGGAATTGGCTAGATCCACAATGGAAAAAGATCCACAATGAATCTAAGGTCGATTCCCCATGGTCAGTTATCCCCACTGCTTGAGCGATGAACAGGGATTCATCCCGTTTCTGGTGCTCGTTCTTCCCCTTATCCCATGTCCTGGCAGAACCTGCTTCCATATACAACTTTTCTCCTTAGCACGCTTTTGATCTAGTTTCGTGGCGAAGAATGGGGGTCCAATCCGTGTTTAAAATTCCCACCGTGGAGTGTGATGCAAGTCTAGCAACCAATCAGCTCTCAGTGGCGCGCACAGCCTCTTCCGGGTTTCGGTTAGCATAACAGAAAAATGCTTACACGAGTAACCGTCCACCCTTCCAAATGAGCAAAAACCTGCTTAAACGCCTGAACACTTAAACGTTTATCCTTGCAAACAAGCGAAGCTCAGGTTCCCACCCCAAAAAGGTCCCGCCCCAACATGGCCCACCAGCCAATTAGGAGAGACCCACAAAGGAGATTGCACGGTGGTGGGGACTGCCACATTTCTGGAATCAGAGACAGGCCTACATGTCTTCACTAAATACATGCTGCGGTGGGGAGGTTGAAACCCCGATTAAAAGGTGCGGTTTATTTACGAACTTGGTTTAATCTAGATAGAATTTTCCCATGGGGAAAATATCGACCTAAGATACAGGTAAAACCTCATTTAAAAGTGTCCTCTGTCATGGCAAAGTTAGCAAACTGCTGGGTGATCCTACCTGACCACGACAATTATATTTGGAAATCCTGTTTTGGGTGCTTCTGAGATTAGATGGTTAGCAACCTGGAAGAAGGCCATTGTGATCATGGCACCAAAGCTCTGAAACTCTGCCCTCAGAGAGACTCATCTGTCCCTTTCTGTTACCATCTTTTGCCAGCAGGTAAAAACTTCCTTGCTTCTTGGTGTTCACTCAGTGATCCCTTCATGCTCAATTTTTAAAATTGTTTTAATGTTTAAGTATATATGTTAGCTACGGCTTTAACTGTTTTAATGGTTTTTAAAATGTTATTTTATTATATATGCTTTAATTTGTTAGCTGCTTTGGTAGCCCTTATATGAGCAGGAAGGGTAGCATATTTTGTAAAATGATAGCATGAACAGGTCTGACAAATCTTTATTTCAACACATTAATTTACACAGTGTCTTGATATAAACACAGACTTGTACATTTGGCTATGGTAGGATCCTAAGGATATTTGCCAAGTAAGTTCCTAACGTGGTGTAAACATCTGTAGTAAGTTCCTAACCTACAGTAAACATCTGTAGGCTGCTGATATTTTATTTTTCCAAATGCCTTATATATTTGATTTCTCCAAATCAGAATTTCCATAGTTAAAAGTACCAAATCAACAAAGGTAGCAATTTACCAACCAAAGAGTTTCTTTCATATTTACACCATACTCTTCTTGCAAGAAACTCAGTGTGATGTTTTAGTTACCGCACAGCTCTCTCACTGTGTCAGAGATTGTTCAAGGCCGTGTTTAAAGCCTCATAGTGGAGAGTAATCATTTTAAACTGGGTTTGCCACCACTCCCACCAAATATCTGTGTACCATGCTGGTTATGAAATTTTAAGCTCTGCAACTAAGCACGAAAACAAAAAATTGCAGCAACTGGTGTACACAGTGAGCAGTCACAAACAATACACAGTTAAGATTTTTGTGCATTGTCCTACAGAGAAATTCAAAGAGCTATGGTCTCTCTTCCCTCTCTATTTGTACTGTTCTAGAGGCAGTACACATATTCTGAAAGAACCAGTGTGAGGCACTGACATTACTGATATACAGACTGTGCTTCCGTCAATTAAGTCAACATAACTAATCCTGCTGTTATTCATGGAGGGGAGTAGAAATGTGAAGAAAAGAAGAAAGGAGGAGCAGGAGCAGGTGTACTGTGTTTCACCAAGGTAGGATTCACATTTTTGTAAGCTTCATAGAACAAGAGCACTTTCTCACTTCTTTACAGCACATCTGATATCTACTTTCTTCAGAAGCTGCCATTTGTTTGCATGATAAGGTGCAAATGACTGCCTAAGAAAAGCCAATATAACCTTTGCCGCTAAGGGTTGTGATTACTTTTGACTACATCTGACACTGACTCTTTCAAGAGAAGCATGAAACACTTCACACCAACTAGCCTGTGGCACAGTATATAATCACTTTCCCAGCAGGTAAAACAGTCCTATTTGACAGCTCATTTCAATTCTAGACATTGGGATATGCTTAATTGTATTCACCTAGAAACTTCTGAGGTAAAGGTATGCATATTTCAGAATTCTGAGCGAGCAACAATAATTCTCCTAACATTTAATTGTTAAGATCTGCTTGTGCTGCTGCATTTCAAGAATTCTTTGATACCCTCTAGTCCAGATCATCTACTGCCATGTGTGCTGCTTCAGAGTTCTGTAAAAATAGGCACTTGAACTCAGTTACCAAGACTGTAACTATTTTGTGATAGCTGGTGTTATCATGTTATCATATGCAAGATGCTAAGTCATAAGTGCCTCCCTTGATAATTACCACCTCAGTGGTTTGATAAATTATGCTCAAGAAAAGAAAACACGGTCCATGAAAGCTAGGCACTGATGCAGTACTTAGCTTATACCTTTTTATTGCTGCTTCACGCTGGTGTTTTGTTATTTTAAATGGTTTTTAGAGGCTGTGTTTTATTCTGTTTTATTTGAAAACTATTTTCTAAGTCTAACCCAAACCCAAAGGCTGAGTAGAAATTCATTTAAATACACATAATAATAAATACTTAAATGAAGTACAAAACATAAGTACTCTTTCTTCTGGATACCAACCTAGTTCTTATAGTCAGGGACTGCCACTAATAGGCTGCTATTTCCTGGAATGCCCTTCATAATACAGGAAATTATATTCATTCCTCCACTGTTGCTGGGGTTCCAAAACACCAGCTCATGCTTACCTGAGGGATTATTTAATATAGTTCTCACTTGCTGCTTTCTTCTGTGCCTGACTTCTTATTTTTTATACTTCACTTTTTGTACTTTTTGTACTTTTCGCTTTGAATAGAAGGGGTTACAGATGAAAAAGAAAAACCCTGAAAAAAAAATAAAACATGGACTTCTGATTTATGTTTTTGAATCCCGAAAGGAAAATTGGGCTTCTACTGCAGTATTTCCTACTCCTTCCTTTCCCTCCCCTCCCCTTCCTCAATTGCACATGGAAGAATGCCTGCTGCCACTATACATATGAGAGATTGATCTCTTGATCAGTGCACTTAGGGAAGCAGGAAGGAGCTGACAGTATAAAGAGTGGGTGAGGAGGAAGGCATGAAAAGTGGTGCCAGGGAGTGGGAAGGCTGGCCGTGGGCAGAGGGAAGATGTCTGGAGCAAAGCTGTGCCCACCAGCAAATCTCCCTGCTTTGGTGGCAAAGCAAAAATTAAAATCATGCTAGAAGTGGTCTCATTTGCTGTGGACAGAATGAAAAATGACAACGGGGCTTGAGGAAGTATATTCGTACAAGAAATCTTGCTGCGACAGACATTTGCCCCCACCATGCACCAAACACATTGTGCGTAATTTGTCAGTGAGAAAGAGGTGAATGAGATGCTGATATAGGTTTCTGGTTTGTCCTGGTCTATTTCTAAGTGGAATATATATTTCTCACAGTCATGAAATGTTAATGTTTAGTGGCATTTTCCTTTTTAAAACTTCTGTTTACCTTAACTTTAAACCGCCACTGTAATACTGTTAAATGTTTAATTGTAAATCAGTGTTCACTAGCCCAATGTTTTCAATTGTATTAGGTAAAATCTACTACTGGCAGGCAGAGCATGACTCATGTCTTTGAGATGCCAAAGCAATGTAATCTCTCCTTCTGAACTGTGTAAAAGTTTCCACCCAAGGCTGCTGAAGGTCACTATCACCTCTGCTAATGATTTTCCCAACTGTCACTGTGTTAATGAGTGCTTTTTAGTCAGCGTAAAACCGCAATTGCTCTCTTGTCCTAGAGATGAGTTTCCACCTTTACGAATTATTCTTGAAAAAAATTCATATGTGACGCATGAGAACACTGTGAAGTCTCCTCTTTATGTAGTAATGGATTCATGCAGTTGTCAAAAAATGTGTAAAGATTCCTTTAATTAATAAAAGATGCATTTGCAAACAGGCAGAGCTATCAAGGTGAACCTAGGACCCTTCATCACTTTTGAGGGACAGGAAAATAATAAAAACAATATGAGCGGGTTGAAGTGTTATACTAATATGGAATCATTTGCTCATATTTTAATTTCTCCTCTTCCTTTGATTTCTAATTTATTCCTTGTTGTACAAAGTTAGATTGTCATCCTATCTACTTGCATAATTTACTGTGAAAAATATCATATATATATTTGGCACGGTATATCTAAAGTGCCTGTATTTATTTACTCAGGGTACTTTTAACCTACCTTTCTCTGCACAACGTGGATCCAAAGCAGCTGACAATGTATAAAAAACTGCAAAAAATCAAGTCTCACAATTACTACCTGCCATGACAATTACTATAAATTCCCAAGTCAGAGCAGATGGCAACATCTCCTTCCTTGACATAAACAATCACTTCCTGCAGGGAGGGGAAAGAAGTCTCCTCCCTCTCTATTCATACACATAGCAACATCTTTGTAAATTATGTCAGCCCTTATGAGTTCCAGAGTGGTAGTTTTATTACAATATAACCTTAATCAGAATCATAGCCTTACAAAGATTAAGTTAAAGGTAGTCCCCTGCACGGGTATAGATGCCTGAAATGGCATCCAGCATGGTGTAGATGCCTAAAGTGGCATCCAGGACAACACAATGGCTTGCCCTGACCTCAAACTCCATGTGGGGGTGCACCTGTTCCACACTGGGCTCAACTGAGTTGAGCTTTAAACTGCAGATTTTGAGCTTGGAGTTTAAAGCTTGACCCAGCCAGGCTGTGCCCAGCATTGAACTGAGTGCTGAGTCTGACTGGCACCAGCTTTATGCCACTGGCATTCCCCCTCAAGCTCAACCTGGCCTTTGGAGGTGAAGCTTGAGGGGCAGAGCCAGCAGTTTTTCACTGATCTGGCCAAGTTGATCCCAGCATCAAACAGGCCCACCCCACTCCTGAACTCCATGTGAAGTTCAGGGTGCGGTGAGCCCAAACGAATGCAGGCTAGGTTCAAACAATGGAAGGCTATGGGGAATGGCATGAGGATAGAACTGAATTTTCTTCCCCTCCTTTATGAACTCTATTTTCTGGATGATATCTCTATCATAACTGATTTATCACTAAGTCACTAGTCTTTGTTGCTGTAGACTGAAAGGTAAGAGATGCTGACAATATTCTGTGCAATCAATGAGTAAGAAACAAACTTGTTCTGTGTCCCACTGTTCTAGTCAGTGAAGAAAACCATAACTACGTGCCTGTGACATTTATCCTTAAAATGATTGAGGGGAAAAAATGAGAAGATCCTGGCATGGGCAAGATGCTTCTTCTGCTCCTTCCTCAACATTTTGTGTTCAGTTTCCAGGAACAGATGTAAAACAACAGACACACAATTGTACAATGAACATGCTTCATTTTTGTATTTGGAATGTATGGTACTTCTGGTTTATGCCTAATAAAGGTTTTTGGATTGATTGATTGGAACATGTTTCATTAGCAGTCACTTCGTATAATGTACACACGAGGCTGCCCAAATTTGAGGAAAGGAATATTGTAACCTTGTAACAGCAGAAAGCCAGCTCTTTAAATCATCTGCAGCAGGTGCATACTGCACACACATGCCCCCACAGGAGAGCTGGTTTAAGCAAGTAAGTGAAGAAAGCACGCCCGGAGGAGGCTGTAGAAGTCACTCTGCCCTGCTGCAGCACTGAGAAGTGCTCAGGCAGACCACCCACTCCAGAGACGGGCTGTGGAAGAGAAATGACCAGGTTGCAGCCCAAAAGTCCCCAGCATAGCCCAGTCTGCATCATTCTATGCATACCTGCCTCACTCACCTGTTGGCCCCTGGGGCATGCAGGAGTGCCCCAACCACAATAGCCGTGTGCACAGTTCACCGCAATGTCTGCCTTGTATGAGGAAGAGAGGAAAAGGCAAGTGGGAGGCCTCCATGCAGTGGTGAAAGATGTGCCAGTCCCCCCACCCCCCACCTTCCAACTTGAGAAGCTTATAGCAGGAAGTGGCTGCATAGTGCTCTGTGCTGCTCCACTCAGCTGCTCAAACTCCTGTTGAGGAAAGGAGACAAGATGGGAGGGAAGGGGTGATGGGAACTGTGACTGACTGCCCTGCCTGCCTAGTCCAGTGCAGCCACGCATCTACTCACACGAGTGGTGTGGATGAACAGGGGAATGAAGTGGCATGAGTGGGGTGAGCCAAATGAGTGGGGCAGGTATATGAGAGGTGAGCAAGGTAGTTGAACAAGCGAGCAGAGAGCAGGGTGGGAGAGCTGCCGCAGTGAACAGGGGTGGTCAAATTCACCCCAAGTGACCCAGGTGAGTGATACCTGGGGCATCTGACTCCTCTTACCCTCCCTAGATACACCATTAATCTGCAATCTGGGCTGTGGCTGTGGTTGATTATACAGCACCTACTTTCTAGGTAGAAGGTTCAAGTTCAACTTCCAGCATTCACAATTAAAAGGACCACGTAATATGTGACACAAGAAACCTCTGTCTGAGATTCTGAGCAGCTGCTGCCCACTACAGTAGACAATACTGGCCTGGATTGATTCAGGTCTGATTCAGTGGTCTGAGTCAGGGTCAAACTACATGTTACAAATTACATGAGTTTCCTGTGGGGGCTAGCAGCCATACTAGTGGTGTGAGTTCTGGTGGCAACTCCATTTGGAAGGGCCACAGGGATCAGTTTGGTTTGGGACTATAGTGTGTGGTTGGGGGAGAGATTTCTGCTTTCCCCCCTTTCTCAAACTAAATATTGCTGGGTAGCATTATGTGAGTCACTGGGAAATTGATGGTGCAAATAATGCTCCAATGCCATTTTGGCTTGGAGACATGGCAGCAGGGGGTGGTAGGAGCCTCTCATCTCCCTGTATCATGGCCCCAATCAGGCTCCTACAGTATTTCTAAATGGAATTGCAACTGGGAACTTGCAGCTGCATCATGGTTGATAGTCCCCATAGTGAACTCATGTAAATTGATCTAATCAGATCTCAGAAGCTTTTCTAGGATTGGCTCTACTAAGTATTTGAGTGGGAGACCACCAAGGAATTCCAGGGTCACTTCATAGAAGAAGGCAATGGCAAATCACCTTTGTAACTTTCCTATCTTGAAAACCCTACAGGGTCATCAAAAGTCACCTGTGACTTGTTGGCACTTTGCATACATGCATTTTGGATCTCAGTGGCACATGATACATGGAACACTTACCTTGGGGCACTTCTCTGAGCAAAGGATTTGCAATGGACTTTCCTTGAATTTCTCTGTTTACCTGTAAGGAAGTACACATTCCTGCCACACAGCTTTTCTTCAGAAAACTCTCCTGGGCCTGTTTTCTTTAATTCCACCCATCAACTAATCCTTAAAGCAGAGATCTCATTACAGATCTCCAGATAGTTGGTTTAGACAGTTAAGCTGCACTTAATATTGTTTCAAAAATAATTCCCCCCCCCCCACCAAGTGAAAGAGGCAAAGCAATTCCCTGGACCACAGGCTGCTAAAGAAGGGGACCTCCTAGAGCTGATATTCTCTCTCCCTCCCCTCCTTACACACACACACACAAACACACACTTCCTGCTACTGCTGCCACCACCAGAGGACGGAAAGTCTTGTTATTTCCAAGTACTCTCTGTTATCTTGATATATCAGTATGAGAATTAGAGGCCAGTGTGTTTTGTCTAAGCCTGTGTGAGTGAGCTTATTTTCTGTGACGTAAAGCAACCAGCAACATGGAAGGGGGGGCAAGGAAAAAGGCAGAGATGGCAGTGTGAGGGAGTGGAAAGGCTAGCCACAGGCAGAGGGAAGATGTCCAGGGCAAAGCTGTGCTCACTGGCAAATCTTTCCTGCTCTGGTGGCGAAGAAAATTTAAAATCATGCTAGAAGGACCCTTGTTTGATGCAGAGAAAATGGAAGGTGAAAGCAGGGCTTGAGGAAATACTTCTGCACAAGAAATCTTGTGACAATGGATGTTCATCCCCACCACACAGCAGACACCTTGTGCATAATTGGCCAGTATAAGGCAGCTTCATGTACTCAGGCCTTTCTACTATTCTTGCTTTCGATTATCTTCTAAGCCTAACATCAGTTTTTGTAAGATGGACTTCACTGACAGTAGCATTTTTACAGCCCTTGCTTACTCCAAGATTTTCCTTATGAAATATATATCCCATGACCATTTATGCTTCTCACATGTTCCAGAACAATCTAACTGGTGTGCTCTTTTTGTACAGGATAAATCACTTGCACTAGCAGGTGTGTTTGCAAACCAGCATTCCTTAACCTTCAAAGGTTGCAAGAAGACATGAAATACTGGGGTGTCAGGACTCAACTTGAGGAGTTTGATCCCACCACAACCATTTTACATCCTTTACAATTATAGTCTGAAAGTATTTTTGTACATATATTATTCTTTCCAATTTTAAAAAATTTAAACTTGTCCCTGGTCCTTTCTAGCTGTGAAATATCTCTAATAAAATATTTATACTTCCATGATTTAAAATATAACTGACCTTTCTATGCCCTGAGGCAAGCAAGCTGCAATGCAACGGATTAAGACCTTTTTATATTTTTACAGTCATAAATAACAGGTTAATAATTATGACATCATGAATTATAGGTACTAAATCTCAAAAGCTGCAGAAAAGCAATCTGGATTCTTTCCTTTATTGCCAAATAATGCTCCTTCCTTCTCAATATATTTGTACATCACAAAAATATTGCTCTCCTAGGATCTTTTTTGCCTTTAAATCCCATTTCCCAAAACAGATATCTAATTTATTTAATATTGTCTTTCCTGGACTTGACTTAAACATGGAATTTCAAAAAGTGGGCATACTGCAGTGTGGATATATCCAACTTTTCGGCTACTGCACCCTTAAGAAGCTCACTGTGTTCTTATTCTCTGCAATAGTGGTGCATTGTGGCAGATCAAAATCTACTTGTGCTTCCTAGATTAAAATTATCTTGATTTAATATTACTTACAAGATTGAGAGGAGACAATGGCTTTCCAACCTCTGACCTTTAAAGGAATGTATTTGATATCATTCATGTATTAAAATTTATATCCTACCCTTCTTGCACAAGGAAAGACAAGGCAGGTCAACATTGTAAGATAAAAACCATGTACATGTTTATAAACTGAGAAACAAAATAAAAGCCTTATAAATCACTGATTACTCACACCAAAGCCAACCTAAAAAAGCTCCTCCTTGTATCTTCTCCTAAAACCCAAGGAGAATCACTACCGCCACACACTGAAATAATCCAGGAGGTAAGACCCAGCAAGACTCGTGGTACTATAAGAGCCACTAAGCTTGGACCCAGTTGGTAATGACTCATTGTGATCACCCACTGGTGGACTACGTTCAAAGTAGGACTCTATTCATCTTGTTCCTGGTCACCAGTAGTGCTCCAAGGCAGTGGAACTTTTTTGGTAAGTTAAAGGAAGCTTGTCCTGAGCATCTGCTACAGATCCCTTACACACTTGCGAAGGATTTCATGGTGCTCACATTGTTCTTATTTGGTCTCTTGATAACTCTACTTAAACTGAGAACATACCCTGGAAAAAACATAAACTCCCCTGTAGTCCAGACAACAGGAACAGATTGATAATTGGCAAACAAGATGCCTTTCAGAGAAACTACTCCACGATTAATGATCGCGAGAACTCATGCCAAACTTCTAAGAAACTCCATGACAAATTTCTAAGAAACTCTCAGTATAAAATCTACTGATGTAATTTAAATGGTACCTGTGATAAAGTTGACAAGCTTCATTGTAGAACTGGTGACATTATGTTCTTGAAAGCACCATTACATTCTTTCTGTATGTATAAACTTATCAGTTTTCTTTAAAACTGTAATTTTTCCTGGAAGCATTTGATTTTGACAGTCTTTCTAAGAAATCTCAGTTTAAAACCCTATTTTAGCTATATTGTGTAATTCCTTATGACCTTAGACCAATTGGTATTTTTTGTAACATGTAGGTCCATCAGTCACTTACGTTTTCAATGATGCCCTATTATTGACCCCATAATTTTCCTCTGTTTCCCATTCAAAAATTCAGAAGAAGATGCACTGTCCACAGGAGAAGCACTTTGCAGAAGTGATAAGTTGCTGATCTTCAGTTTTTGCTGAACTTTTTTCTCTCTCCTTCCAACATTTTTCAATCTTGAACTGACAATACTGATTAGAGTAGTTTCAGATGAATACTCCCTTTCCAATGCTTGGCAAAGTTCTGTTTTTATTAGAAAATTGAGCAGCCTTGACTGAATATTCTTTTCTTTTCTTTCTTTTCTTCTTTTTTCTGATAATGAGCAATTGGTCTATTTCTGACACATAATTCAATGGCACCCTCGCACTTCTGATTTGTAGTCTGCCAATGGCCCCCTGAGCCATGGAAAAAGTTGAGTTGCATTTGAGAGTATTAGATAGTGATATCACTGCCATTCACGCTTTGGTATCACCATTTGGATGTATGAATTCCTTTTATTTTTATTTGTTAGCAGAACTGGTGCTGTGTAATGGCTACTGATGGGATAACATGCCCACCTACTCGGGAACAAGCCCCATTAAACTAAGCAGGACTAGCTTCACCACCAATGTGCAGAACCTCGTACTATGCTCACATAATCCAAGTGCTTGGCTCAGGGATACACAATCATTTGGGGCCCATGGACATCTTTGGAATTCTGACAAAAGATGATGGACAGAATCCCAAAATGGCCATCATGAGAGGTAGGGCCACACAAACAGCAAGTCCAAGTATAACAGACAAGAGGGGTAATTTAAAAAAATACACTAGGAATGAGGAGAAATAAAAATAAAACCAAAGCTGTGGTTTTAGTGACCACAGCCAATTAGTTTCCAGTGGCCAATCAAAAAGCCCTACTAGGCAGCATCTCCCCCACTTTCTAAAAGCATTTGATGGGTGCCAGGAAAGGTGTCAGTGGGCACCCTGGCACCCATGAGCACCATGCTGGGGACCTCTGCCTTAGCTCAACTATCATTAATCTACCAACTCTTCAACCAAATTGTGAGCCCATATAAAAAAAACTCTTTTTTGTTTCTTTCAGCTTGCTTACTTAGTCTTGATTTAAATATGATGTTGACAGACAAGGAGCCATTTCCTGTGACAGGTTTCACACGTCCAGAATGTATTTAATGCATGGTCATTCTGCTACTTTGCACAGAGCCCTAGCATACTATTCATAGTATAAGTCAGCATTGCTTGGTGTGCTAATGTTGCACGTTTCACAGGATGGCATGTGTAGCTGTGCAGTTTAAACAACACACTGAACATATTCATGACTGCACAAGTCCATTCTTCTTACTCATCAGTATTACATTTAAACCAGGCATAAATGCAAATGATCTTAGTGTGGCTAATGTCTTATTTTGATTGAAACCTTCCCCTCAATGTTTTCCCTCCCCAAGGTTGCCACACCCTGAGATAATTCTCTCTTTTATATTCTGGAAATTGAAATTGAACCATAAAGTCATGTCAAAAGAGAATCAATCTCATTCTTTTGTAATGGATCTGCTGTGTTTCCTGTTCTCCTTTGGATAAGTGAAGAATTTTTTGTGCCCTGCTGTCAGGAGTGTAATGTTAAGTGCTTTATTAATGATGATTTGTGTTTTCAAAAAGTCTAGAACAAGGAGATTTGGGCAAGGAACAGACCTTATTTATTTTCATTGTTTGCATTAAACTCCATAAAGGACATTTTAGGAGCGGTTTTGCTTCTATTTTAGGATAAAACAGACAATGTTTCACATGCCGGTGTTCCAGAGACAACATTAATCATTGGAACTATAATCAGGGGAGCACATTTTGGCAATATCTATGAAGAACAAAGTGGACACATTTTACTTCAGTAAAGAGGAGGAGGAAAAGTTCTAGTTGTAAGAACAAATGTTGCCAGAGATTTTACTAATGTAATATAAAGAAAGAAACAATGCAATAAGAAGCATTATTCAACAGATTTCACAACTATACAAATAATGTTGTTCTGTAATTTCTTAATCTGGTTGCAGTTAATATCTTGCCCAAAAGTTCACTGGTAAGATAAAAAACAGTTCTGGAAGGATCTAAACATTATAAAATGTGATTTTACAAATTGGTGCTTGAAATATCATATCGCCATAGTTACCGGTATCCAAAAAGAAGCATAAGCCTCGTTGGGTTTAACCTAGGTTACTGGTGTGCAACATATCAAAAGGCACTGAAATCATGTATACAAAAAACTTTCAGAGCTATCATTTATTAAGACCCCTTGGAAGTAAAATCCACTGAGTAGGCAGATTGTCTGGCAGCCCAATCTAGATGGCAAGGCTGAATGGCCTTTGGGAGCTGTGGAGGGCCATGCCAATGTGTTTGCCTCCTCTGCTGATGTAAGGGGCACCCATGCTAGTGGAGGGAGCAACATGTCAGTGTTTGGTTGCCCCACATCTCCTTAGTGGAAAAACCTGGAAGTGGGCACCAGCGAGGAGCTACACTGGTATTCAAGTGGATGCTGGCATGGGATAGGTGGGGTGAGGTGTTCCTGGGGGTGGAGCCAACTGCAGTTGGCTTCCTCAAGTGCTGTAGCCCAGGAACACCACCCTCTGATTCCACAGACTTATGCTGCTCTTTTATTTGGGCTATGAGGTGATTCAGATGGCTGAAGGGCTTTCAAATTTTATTGAAAAATTTGAAAAATAATACATACACAGCTGCATACACACAAAGAGAGAATTTTGAAAAGTCTAGGATAGAGAGAGAAATTATCAACAGCATGAATGGGAGAGGGTGTTGAGGGAACGGTGATATTTACTAATCCTGAAGAGGTCCAAGGGAGCGAGAGGCAGCAACCAGCACTGCTCACAGGAAATGATGTTGAGCACAAGGAGAGAGGTTCAAAGGACATTTGTTATGGAACTCGGGGGTCTAGTCATAGGAAAAAATGACCTGCTGACTATGATAAGAGGGGCAATCTTTCTGGAACAAATTAAAGATCTGTTCTCAGGCACAGGCAATACTGGGGGAAAAGACTTGATTGGATTGAAGTCAACCCAGTTAGTACAGAATACTGCAGCTCAGTTGATATTAGGAGCTACATAGAATGCACACATCCTACCTATTCTTCAGTCACTCCAGGAAAGTTAATTTGAATACCTATTAGAGGGGATCCCCCATCCCTAAAAATAGACAAGTTATATTTGCATTTTTTTGGCTATCTTATAAATGTATGTACCATGCATGCTTTCATAACAAAGTTTTGCAGTTTTGACAAATGTATTGGATACAGCTACAGGGGAATTAATATATAGGAAGTGTTGTACAGAAACTACAAGCACATATAAAATCTATTGTACTCCTGGTGCTTTTTCATTCTTTCTCAGTCAAAGTCAAGGAAAGAGATATTGTTAATAAAAATGCTTATCTCTCATTAGTTCAAAAGACAGGAGACTCCCAGAAGCTTTTGTAAAGTGCAATCACTTATCTGCATTGATCTTCTACCACACACTTGGTTCACTTAGACATGACTTTAATCACCATCTGGCCTCTGACATGCTGATTAATCTACAGCTGGGAGTTATGCTCAAAACAATTCCAGGTTTAAAAGGAGTCACAGCAAACCAGTTCAATTTACAATGCAATGAACTGTGTGAAAATGTAGGAAATAGCATGACTATCCATGCAGATGAAAGCATTTATTCTCCTTTGGTATACTTCCCTAAGTTTATGACTTTCTTTTCTTATTCCTGGACAACTTGACTATGACACATACAATTTTGAGAGAGCTTTAAAATGGTTGATCTAGAAAGGAGATGGAAAGCATTTGGCAGTAGGTTGTTTATCGTGGTACCGCAGGTTGCAGTTATAAAGTGCACTCTTGGCAGCATTGGTTATATAAATGCACTCAGCCCATCTTCTCTAGTGAGGTCTAATTATAATCCTAGTGCTATTTTTTATTATTCTGTCATCATTTTCATTATACGAAGGTTCCTAAACTTGCTTCCTTGAAAGACTTCTGATGGGAAAAAAATTGGAGATGAATCTGATGGAGAAGGTTTTCTAAAGTTTCTCAACTGTACTGCACAAATGCAGAATTTCATCTTTTGAAACAACTCTCTAATTTAAAAAAAAGGTCCCTAGCTCTTAAAATATAAAGATGGGGATGAAAGTGTAAATCTTGGCAAAACCTTAGAAATTCAGCCAGATTTCTTGTTAAAAATGCCATTCCTGTATAGCTATTTCTATGGTTGTACAGTAGTTATACAGTGAAGTATGCTGCATAACTGAATCACTCTGGATAATTCCATTATTAAAAAATAATGGAATGGGAGTAGGAAACATTTCAGACCTTAACTCCTGGCCAAGATATTTTAACATTGATTGCAAGATTAATACTGTCTGAAATTATTAACATTATTGTGCTAACACCAATTACAGTGCAAAACTACAATAAAAATCTTAAATAAAATTATCTATAGTACATGCAGTTGTCATCAATAAGGGAGGGGGAAATGGGGAAATGGCTGGATATTACTACAGAGCAAAATGTGTTTCAATTGAAAAACATTTTTAATTTTTTAAAAATTGTTTAATTTATACTCAAAACAGTAATCAATTATCCCCAAATAATTAGCATTACATGCTTATGGTCTTCTTTGCACTGAGCGTACATTCCCTTCGGGTTTTATTCTCGATTATGCACATATTAACTCACTGCACTCTCAAATCAGAGAATCCCTGTGGTTTCCAAAACCTGCTAAAGTGCAACTTTTTCTCTAGCTCTTCAGGGAAAGTGAAGGAGATCACAGCGTGTTAAGCATTCTTTGGGTTTTCTTCCTTCTCCTGGCTTCCCATGGCCACACAACAGCAGTTTCTCCCACTCTTCAGGTCATCATTTCAAAATGATCAGAAAATGATCTTTTCTTTTTTGTTTTAATACTGAAAGTCTATTGCTGGAGCAATAGACCCTTGAAATTGCCATAAAATCGACATGGTCTAGCAAGGTAATGTTAGACCAAAGACAGCACATGCCCACATGCCCGAGAAGTGAGAAGGCCAAATGGCAGTTTGGCTTAGCTGGGAACCCATCACAGGAAAACAATCCCTTCATAAGCAACCATGGGAATGGCAGAGGAGGCTGGAAGTTGCAATAATAGGCAGAGAGACCTGAAGCTACTCAGTGACATTGCTTCACTGTCATTGCAACATTGCATGGTGGTGGTGGAATATCCTTTTGCCACACCATGAAGTTTATGCCCAAACTGTGAATAAACATTGATTTTGCTTTCTGGGCTGCTGGGCTTTCCATTTTTAAAAATAATATTTTATTAATATTGCAAACCACTTTGAGTTCCACAAGGAAATAGTGTAGCTGATAAACAAAAATAAATAAATAAAAACACATTTTATTGGGTGCTTTATAGCAATTATTCCATATTCTTCCACAACATTCTTATTCACATTCTATAGACCTGTGTTATAAGAGAACTTTATATACTGAATTCTGTTGGAACACTTGCACATTAAAATGTTTGCCTTGTTATGGGGACATCAAGTTGTTTCCCCACCCTCTTTGCTTATTATTGGCTGTTTCTGGTGGGTTGGATGGGGAAGTGGATCCCATGATAATACTGTAGTCTGTAGCTTTCATGTTGATTTCAGGGACTAGGATATGTTTTGACCTAGAATATAATTTGCCATTTTTGGCTTCATTTGTGTGGTACATGTACAGTGCACCTCCGACGAAAGAGAAATATGAAAAGAAATAACAGAATTAAAAAAGAGAAGAATGTGAAAAAATGTCTAGATTTGCAAAGGAATACTGAATGTAAGAAGTTTAACAAGAAGGGCCTCTAGACTCTGAAAAGGGAATAAACACGGGAGAGCCATAATGAAAGGATCCTCTCTTGACCAGAAACAGACAGGCTTTTCACTTACCGGTATGTTATGGAATGCTCCAACCCTGACCCCTTACTATAATGTAGTGTGATACTAAGGTGAGCAAAGAAAGGGATGCATTTGTGTTAGTGGACACTGGAGAAGCTTGGTGGGTTTAAAGAAATGATTAAAAGAAAGCATTTCCACACGTGCAGAAATTCAGTAAAAGTGAATTCCTGAAGTAAGGAATTTCTGTGAAAACAAAACAAAACCACCTCAGTTTTCAATGTTAATACTTTTACACAAGGACACATTGACCTTACATTCAAGGGACAACACCAAAAATGAAGAAACTGTTATTCATTAAATTCCAAGCCAGTTAAAACATCTATTAGCTGTTATATGACAGTTAATAGATACCAAATAGACAGTTAATAGACAGCTAATAGATCTGGCAAGTAAAAATATAAAATTTTACTTTATTTTATATTTTAACAAACTGCATGACAAAGGAGATTTCTTTGCTTCATTTTTTTTCTCATGGATTAATCTGTTAATCAGTGAAGTTTTTTTTTTAAAAAATGTTCTGTTTAATAGACCAGCAGTGTGGTATACTAATTGCAGTGAATAAGATCCTAAAAGATTTACACATGTCTAAGTCCATTAATTGTCACATGCCAATTTGTGACAGAAAATGCCCTGTTTAAAAACAAAGACAAACTGAGATGGGCAGCACAAACATGAGGCCTAGAAGTTGTGTAGCTGATGTGCTCCCTAAGGGAATGCTTACACAGTGGCCAGAAGACGTGGAAAGGATTTTAACTTTTCTCAGAGCCTGATGGCGACAGAGTCCTGGCTGCTGTTAGACCTACAACCTGTCCTCTGGATCTGTGCCCCTCCTGGCTAGTTAAGGCCTGCTGGGGGTAGCTGCGACCCCACCTGTTGAGTATTATTAACAACTCCCTTGAGCAAGCAGTTTTTCCGGGTGGGTTGAAGGAGGCAGAGGTCTGCCCACTCTTGAAAAGACCATCCTTAGATCCTAGTGATCTGGCCAATTACCGCCCAGTCTCAAATCTTTCGTTTCTGGGTAAGGTAATTGAGAGAGTGGTGTTGGAGCAGCTTCAGGCCTTTTTGGAGGACACATCAGCGCTCGATCCCTTCCAGTCCAGCTTCCGTGCTGGGCATGGGACGGAGACTGTCCTTGTCACCATCACAGATACGCTCTGCATGCATTTTGATCGAGGCGGATCGGCGCTGCTGGTGTTGCTCAATCTTACTGCAGCGTTTGATGTGGTCAACCATATCCTTTTGACCCACCACCTGGCTGCGTCCGGGGTACGGGGCACTATCCTTCAGTGGATTGCCTCGTTTCTCCTCAATAGGGGTCAGCAGGTGTGGTGCGGGGACCAGGCCTCTCAGCGGTGCCCACTCTATTGTGGTGTGCCCCAAGGGACCTTATTATCCCAGCTCTTATTTAATATCTACATGCGACCCCTTGCTCAGCTGGTGCGGAGCTTTGGGCTGGTCTGTCACCAGTATGCTGATGACACCCAGCTCATTCTGTTGATGGAGGGGGGGACGGCCTCCGCCCCTGCGGCTCTACAGCATTGTTTGGAGGCGGTTTCTGGTTGGATGAAGCAGAGCAGGTTAAAACTTAATCCATCGAAGACGGAGGTCCTTTGGCTGGGTCGTGGGGGGGGGGATTGGGGATTTCCAGCCACCAGTGCTGGAAAGGGTCTCATTGGCCCTGACCTCTTTGGCTTGAAGCCTTGGGGTCCACCTGGATTCTTCGTTATCTATGGAGAGACAGGTGGCTTGTGTTACCCGAATGGCTTTTTTCCATCTTCGCCAAGCGCGGCGGCTGGCCCCCTATCTCTCCAGGTCGACCTGGCCACAATGATCCATGCCACAGTCACCTCCAGGCTGGACTACTGCAACTCGCTCTACGCGGGCCTTCCCTTGCGACTGATCCGGAAATTGATGCTGGTCAAGAATGCGGCGGATCGGCTTTTGACAGGTGGTTCCTTTAGAAATCATATTACCCCTGTGCTGTACCATCTGCACTGGCTCCCAGTAGAATTCCGGATCGTCTTCAAGGTGTTGGTGTTAACCTTTAAGGCCCTTAGCAGCTTGGGGCCTTCATACCTGTGAGACCATCTAACCCCATATGTCCCGAATAGGCCTCTGGGTTCAGCGGAGGCCAATTTGCTGGTAGTCCCCTGCCCCTCGTCAATGTGGCTGGCCTCTACCTGGGCCAGGGCCTTTACAGCCCTGGTCCTGTCCTGGTGGAATGCTTTACCATCTGCTGTCCAGGCCCTGTGGGACCTTGGCGAGTTCCGCAGGACCTGTAAGACTGAGTTATTTCACCGGGCCTTTGGGGATGCCAGCCGCAGACTGCCTGCCCCCTCTGAAGCCCCCACGATAGCTTTGCCATATTCAGCATTACCTGATTGCTGATTCTACCTATTTTTTTGGGCAGTGCTGGCCCTCCTGGCCTTTGGGTTGGGCGCCATATGTGCATGCATCTGTGTATGTATTTTTATCTGTAATTTTTGAAATTGCTGCTATAATGTATTTGAATGAATTTTAATGTTTTATTGCTATATTGTATTTATGAGATCTTATATTGTATTTGTTCTATGTCTTATTGTACACCGCCCAGAGCCCTTCGGGGGTTGGGCAGTCTATCAAGACCAACAAATAATAACTACTACTACTACTACTACTACTACTACTACTACTACTACTACTACTACTACTACTACTACTACTACTACTACTTTTATTTAACTCTGTCACTGGGACAGTGCCTAGCTACAGCAAGAGTGGTGGCCCATTATAGTTGGGAGGAGGAATGGTGGAGGGGCCCTGATGGACAGGGTGTTGGCAGCTAATCAAGGGGTTAGAGGAACGCAAAAGGAGCAATGAAGCAGAACCATGCCAGGAAAGGAGAGGTTGGGATTAGACAGATGAGCTGCTAATGTTCCATGCTCCTGCCCTTTAAAGGAGCACTGAGAGGGCTGGGAATCTCCCAGTGGTACTGGGAGATTCCCTGAGATGGCAGCCCATCTCCAGACTGCAGAGATTTGTTCTCCCAGAGATTGTGGCTGATATAGAGGGTGGACTCTAAGACAACAGAAACCACTGATCTCTCGCTCTCTCCTCAGGAACCTTCCTCAAATCTCCAGGAGCTCCCCAACCTGAATATGTCAAGCCTCAACCCCCAGTGGCTGGGGAAACCTAGCAACACTAGACCTAGTGTAGCCCCAAGACTCTGAGTGAGCACTTGCTGGTCTTGTCATGGTCCCCAACTTTCCCACCTACCCAAATGGCTGCAGCCCCCTCCACCAGCTAAAGATTCATGATGTCCAAATCTCCATCATTGATCTGTAATTCCTGTCAAAGCCAGCAGTAGCTGATATGTCCTCCTTGGTATGCTCTCCATGGGGTTCTTTTGGAAGGGAAGCGCTGGGAGTCCTCTGTCACCTATTTCTCTATACATGGTGGGCCTGAGTGCAAGACCCTCACCCCCTTGCTCCCTGTCCATGGGGATGCCTGGCAGCTGTCAAAGCAGACACAGCAGTGCAAAACTGGCAACCTGGCAAAGCTCCTCCCTCCCCCCCCCCACATCTGCTGTGCTCCATTCTCCACACAGCACACTGCCTTGTTCACATGGGCAATGGGGAATGTGGGCAATGGGGAACATTTGTTCTTGGGCTCCTGAGTGTGGAAAGGGAAAGGGGAATAGAAGGGTTGGGGGAACAGTCCCTGGCTTACCTGCCAGTGTACATCTGTCTTGTTGAGTTCTGGCTAAGAAGATGGAATGCCTGTGAAAGTCTGAACTGAAAGGGCTCCAGCACAGTGTGTGTGGACTTTGCTTTCTTGTGTTCTCCCCACCACCTATGTACTACTCCCCACCACCTATGTGTGGACTTTGCTCTCCCTGTGCTTTCTCCACCACCTATGTACTACGCCAGTCTCTCTAAGTCTCCATGGCAGGTAGCTGTCAGACAATGTCCTGTGCCATGTGCTTTACCTTCTGAGATTTGGCTGGGATTTGTGAAGGGCAGGAGAGAATGCCATTGGCCTCTGGAGAGAGGGCGTGGCTGGCACCTGTGACCCTCTCCTTTGGCCCCTTAGTTGGCATCCTAAGCTTTTTTGGATTAAGCAGTGCTCCACCAGTATTGGGGGGGGGGAGGGGACTCTGAAAACAGCCTATGTTCTATGCTATCTTTTAAAATACTATTTTGTGCTACAAAAATGGAGTGTTCCTGGCCTCATATGGCACAAGGAGCAGACTAACCTTGTCCTCACTCCCTTAAATAGCCCCTTTCACACTGGCATAGGGCTCAACATCGAACATGTACTGGAGCGTGGAGCTTTGATGCAGCTGTGCTGGGGCTTTGTGCCAGAATAAATGGCCTTGTGCCAGTGTGTCTGCCAGATACAGTCTACTCCATGGCCCTTTGTCCCCCTCTTGGGATTGTGCTACTAGTTGATCATTCCTACTTACCTAACATGAACATCATGCCTTTTCATCTATGTCTACTTTAAAGGGTGGTATTAAAAAAGCTGTGATTTGGAAGGATAGCATAATAAAAAATAGCAGAGAAAAGCACCAGAAAGTGGGAAATGTCATGGAGTTCTATGGCTTTCTAAAACTTGTGTTTTTGATTTTTTTTTTGGTGGTGGTCTTTTCTTTCTTTCTGCTTTGTTTTGCTTTGCACCCGGATACAGCAACCATTTATTTGAGTCAAATGTGGAGCCATTCTTTCCCTGTGTGCTTATGAGAATAGAGGAAAATGTTGATGCATTAATTCAATATGATTTTTACTGCACAGGCTTGAGTTTTACAGAAAAGTCAAGGTTGTTTGGGGAAGGAAAATCAAATACTCATATACGTACACATTTCAAATGCATTTTGTTGTACAACCACTGCCTAGAATCTATGTATAATTATATGAACCTAAGCATAAAAACATGTATGTCTATATCTGTTCTTGCACAGTTACCCACTGTCTTTTAAAATATCAGTGCCCTGAGGCACAGGAATAGAGGAAAAACGTCTCTCTTTCATTGTGCCCACCTATATCCTTTCTATAAATGTTAAATAATTAGTGCTGCAGCTATAAAGCTTATCCATTCCTTGTCAATGACTCCTTCAAGGTCTCTGCCGCTGCCTACTGCTTGACCTTGGTTTAAAAGCACACAGAATGAATGGAAGCCTTGAAACCAAGATGAACAAGATTCATTCTGACAGAAACCAGATGCAGTACAACAGAGAAACACACATATACAAACACCAACAAACACACACACACATTTAATTTCAGTCATTCTTTTTAAACACCCCAACTTTTCACTAGTCTGCACATACTTTTGGTACAATCTTTCCTTTTAGTACACCATGCCAAGTTTTGATAATTAAATGACAGTTTACAAAGGAAATAACTGTAGCAGCTCTGGGTGTTATTTCTAAATAATGACTATATCTTGCACATCAAAGGATGTTTCCATTTCAGAATGAATCTTTTTAATTGAAAGAATCATTATTATACACATACACAGTAATGTCGTATAACATTAGAACAAGAGGTTGTCTACTTGCTAAACCTACAGAGAAACCAGTGTTTGGCATCAAAGACAGCCACTGTCTTCAGTTCCAATATATATTGTTTATTTAGGCAACTAAGCTTATATGGAATTCCATATATTCCTTATTGTGGTAAAGTAACAATTAAACTGTCAGTGCTGGATCAGAAACTTTTTGTTTGCAAGAATTAGATATACACAAGTGGGAACCCACAAAGACCTGTGGCAGGCATCTAAGTCCCCCTCCCCCACTATTTAATCTTTCTCTTTCCTGAAAAGCCTCATAGCTTTTCATGCTTTCTTCCCTCCTTTTCATCCAACCACCAACTCATAGTCGACAGCCTTGCTGTCGACACCTTTCCATTTCCCCACTCATTCAAACTCTGGCAGCTGTTATTTAGGAAAACCATGGGCTAGTTGTGTGGTAATGACCACTGGGTCAGGTCTGCTTACATGATTGGGAAACCTCAAGAACTTGTGGGGGGCACCTCCCTTTCCCCTGTACCCCCCTCTCCATACTATTTCCTCTTTGTCTTCTCCTGGTAACCCCCACATCCTCTCCCCATTTCCTGCCTCATTCTCTCATCCTCAGATATTCATCAACCTGCCTTTTATCTGCCCTATATTCAGTTATATTAATTGTTTATTTACTTCATTTATACCTCCATTTCTCCCCAGCAGGGACCAAAGCAGCTTACATCATTCTCATCTCCTCTTTTTGAATCATCACAACAATCCTGTGAGTTATGTTAGATTGAAACTATGGCTCATTCCACACATGCAGAATAATGCACTTTCAAACTGCTTTCAATGCCCCCGCCCCCCACAAGCCCCCCCCCCAAACCACCCCCCCCCCCAACACCCCCCCCCCCCCCACCCCCCCCCCCCCCCCCCCCACACACCCCCCCCCCACACCCCCCCCCCCCCCCACCCCCCCCCCCCACCCCCCCCCCCCCCCCCAAACCCCCCCCCCCCCCCCCCCCCCCCCCCCCCCCACCCCCCCCCCCCCCCCCCCCCCCCCCCCCCCACCCCCCCCCCCCCCCACCCCCCCCCCCCCCCAACCCCCCCCCCCCCCACCCCCCCCCCCCCCCACCCCCCCCCCCCCCCACCCCCCCCCCCCCCCCCCCCCCCCCCCCCCCCCCCTCCCCCCCCCCCCACACGCCCCCCCCCCAACCACCCCCCCCCCCCCACCCCCCCCCCTCCCCACCCCTCCCCCCCCCCACCTAGCAATTTTCCAATCTGGAGCTAATACCCCTTGCCAGGTCTGACCCCAGTGAGTCTTCATTCAAACTCCAACCTCTGTCTAGCCCCCACCCCCACCTTTTGCTTCCTGAAACTCAACCTGCTAACAGCCATTGAAGAAATCCATCTGTTAAAGCTACAGGTACTCTTTATTATTTTGGGTTTTTTAAACCTATTTTTTTTCAATTTCAGGTTTTTTATTTAAATGTATTTATTTACAGAGAAAAGTACTAAGAAAACAATCACAGCATAACCTCCCCCCGCTTATTAAATATAATGACAAAGGTTTTGTAACACAGGTCTCCAAATCAGCTTTGCTTACATCTTTTCCATGCTGCAAAACAGATAATTTTATCAGTTGATAGGGTACCAAACATTTTGAGCCATTCTTGAATTGATGGAGCTGTTTCTTGTTTCCAGTGTCTTACAAGCACAATTCTAGCCGCTATGCTAATATGCAATATAGTAAAGTTTTTATAACCTTACAGTGCAATCCTGATCTAGGAGGTGGCCAGTTATGGCACTGCAGCTCAGAGGCGTTCCTCCCATTAGGCAAAGGAGGCAGTTGCCCAGGGCACCCCCTTGTGGGGGGCGCAAAAACTGCAGGTTCGTTTGTGGGATTTTTTTATTTTCAGTGTTTTTCTGTTTTTGGCCTGCAGCAGGCGCAGGTTTTAGGCAAGCAGCACCAAAATTTCAAGGATTTTTCAGGAGGCTCTCCTGATGATGTCACCCAGGTTTGGCAAGGTTTGGTTTAGGGAATGGACTCCCAAAGGGAGTGCCCCATCTCCCATTGTTTCCAATGGGAGTTAATAGGAGATGGGGGCTACACATTTGAGGGTCCATAACTTTTGGACCCCCTGAACCAAACTTCACCAAACCTGGGTGTTATCATCAGTAGGGTCTCATGAAGATACTCTGAAATTTTGGTGCTGCTATCTTAATAATTGCACCCCTGACAGCAGACACCCCCTAAATTTCCCCAGATTTTCCTTTAAATCCACCCCTTCCTGCCAATGCTTGTTTTCTTTCTTTCTTTTATTCTCTCAATGCCTAATAATAATAATAATAATAATTATTATTATTATTATTATTATTATATTATTATTAATTATTATTATTATTAATATCCACCCCCTTCGGCATGGATTTAAAGGGAGAATCTGAGGTCCCCAGTTTAAACATTGAAGGTGATGCTGTTTCAGGGTGGGGGATAATCCATCCCAAAACAGCATCACTTTCAATGTTGCTTAAACTAGGGACCCCAGATTCTCCCTTTAAGGGATTTAAAAGGAGAATCTGGACTCCCTAGTTTAAACATCATTGAAAATAATGCTGTTTGGGGGTGGATTCCAGCATCACTTGTTTAAACTAGGGGGCCCAGATTCTCCTTTTAAATCCACCTTAAAGGGAGAGTCTGGGGTCCCCCAGTTTAAATAACATTGAAAAGTGATATGTTTCCCCCAAGTGGGGGGACGGTCTACAACACCATAAAATGTTTTTCCTTAGCGGTAATAAAACGTTGTTTGAAAGCATTTTGAAAATGTTTTCAAAAAATATTTCTGCTGTGTGGCAAGGCCCATTGCTGTGTTCAGATATGTGAGTTGGGGCATGTTCTATAATGTGATGGTGACTTTGAAACGACCTGGTGGAAAATAGTACGTTTGGTGCGGGATCTGAGAAGGTAGCCACCCAAAACTCAGGATTTACTTAAGGGAACTCCAGTTTGCACCCTAGGTACACACCACTACTGCAAGCCGTTCTGCTGCACTGCCTCCAGAAGGCTTTCTGGTGGCATGGAGAGCCAGAAAAAAAACAAAAAAACCTCCCTGTCTGCCTGAAAGCAGTCCATAGCTGATGTTCCTGGGGCTGAAACCTGTTGGGAGCTGACTAATGTCGGCTCTGCATCTAGGAATACTTCTGGAATGCTTCAGTTGTGTCAGCGTACAAGTTAGGTTGATACAACTCTGGAAGTCAAGGCTGGAAGCGCTGGGGAGCACTTCACTATTTGCCTGCCTCTCTATTTGCCGTCCAGGCCGGTGTAAGTGCCAGTTTTGCCGACCGGCAAGGCAGAAGCGCTGGGGAGAACGTGTGCTGGCTCCAAGGACGTAGGTAAGGGGTTTTTTTCTAGGTTCAACCCCCCATTACATGTCCAAAGCGCCACCCCCATTTGTGTTTTTTTTGTATTTTTTAGTGTTTTTTATTTTTGGCCTGCAGGGGCCGCTGGTTTTAGGCTAGAAGCACCAAAATTTCAGGGGTTTGTTGGGACACTTTCCTGATGATGTTGTTAACCAGATTTAGTGAGGTTTAGTTCAGGGGGTTCAAAGTTATAGACTCCCAAAAGGGGTGCCCCCATCCCCCATTGTTTCCAATGGGAGCTAATATGAGATGGGGGCTACACATTTGAGGGTCCAAAACTTTGGCTCCCATAACCCAAACTTTTCCAAACCTGGGTAGTATAAGCAGGAGGGTCTCCTAAAGATATCCTGAAATTTTTGGTGCTGCTAGCTTAACAATTGCACCCCTGACAGCAGGCACCCCTCAAATTTCCCCAGATTCTCCTTTTAAATCCACCCCCTTCAGCATGGATTTAAAGGGAAAATCTGAGTTCCCAGTTTAAACATTGAAAGTGATGCTGATTAAGGATAATCCACCCCATAACAGCATCACTTTGAATTTTGTTTTAACTGGGGACCCCCGATTCTCCCTTGTGGGGGGCACCTTGGTGAATTTAAAAGGAGAATCTGGGCTCCCTAGTTTAAACACCTTTGAAAATGATGCTGTTTGGGGGTGGATTCCAGCAACACAGTGGCCGCCCATTGGGGGGACAGGGGTGCAAAACTCATATTTTGCACTGGGCTCTATTTTCCCTAGCTACACCTCTGCCCTGAGTGGAGGGCAGAAGGGACTGCTGGCTGGGAGCCCAGCCAGTGGGGGAGGAAGGGGCTTTGGAGAGCTGCTTTTATAAGCACTGGGGCTAGGGGGTGGGGCTTTGAGAGGTGTGGCCATGTCCCCAGGGGTGGGTGGGGGCATGTCCCCAGGGGTGGGTGCGGGCGTGCCCCCAGGGACTCTGCCCCCAGCTCCCCCTAAAAATCTATACCATTGTCCTTGGCTGGCTCCTATGGTCATTCCTACCTCCCATCTGGATTGGGCTGTTAGAAACATAGTTGAGCAAAAGAAACTCAATTGACAAAAAGAGGTTTAATCCAAAGCCAGCTACCATTATATCTAGGCAAGCTTTCCAGTAATTTTTTGCTTGGGGGCACATCTAACGTAGGTGAAGATGATTGTCTATCAGCTTGGCCTCACAGAAACTGTGCAAAAGTGATCCTCAGTTGGTAGAATGATAACCTTCTCTCAATCTTACTTCACAGCTGGGTTGGTCCAAGGGTCTTTTGTGCCCTAGATGTCACAGGAATTCAGTTTGCTCTCCATGTAATAAAGAGAAAAATAAGCAGTTCACAAACAGTGAATTAATTTATTTTAAATGGAGAAAAGAAATTTACTTCCATCTGATTTGGCCTTAAATGGTGAGTGCCTGCCTTACCCATATAGTTAGGCAACCCCTGCTATGAAGAAATTTTACTTTTGACTTCAGAGAGATTTCACCATTTTGACCATGTATGTGAATCACCTACTCTACTGTGCTCTAGTAATAATATCATTTTGGGTGAAACTTCACAGCAAATAGAACAAACCCAAATAGTTCAGCAACACTTGCACCTTTGCAGTGCTAAAGCTTGAGAAAGTAAACAACTGCGCAACCATCCATCCTACCAAAACAAACATATACCCTACAATATTTGCGCATGTGATAATTTAAAGTTAACATGCCACTGAAAAGTGAATTCACTCATTTGACATTCTAACAGTGACACCCTAATTGTCCTGGAAACAGGATTCTTGAATGATTTTGCTCAGGGATTTTGTAACCAAAATGACCTGGTGTATACTGTGTACCGAAGTCTTGGATACAGGATATTATTTATTTCATTTATACACCGCCCTAAGTCCCAGAGTGGCTTACATAATGGGGTTAAAAGCCCCATTAAAACATTACAATCCTAAAAACCTAAAAACTTAAACACCACCATGAAAACATCCGTTAAAACAGTCAATAAAAACATCCATTAAAAATCCCCCTCCCTTACCCAATTCAGCTAGCATCGATATGGGATATCACGGAGGTCACACATTTGAAGGCCTAAGTAAAGAGGAAGATTTTAACCAGGCACTGAAATCCATAAAGTGTTGGCGTCTGGCAAATTTCTGCAGGGAGACTCTTCCACAGCTTGGAGCCTGCCACAGAAAAAGCCCTCCTGCATGCCCCCTGTCCCACCTTGGCAGCAGAAGGGATCACTAGGAGGGCCTCCCCATTTGACCTCAGTGCATGGGAAAACACACCTAGCAGCAGAAGTGCTCCTTTAGGTAGGTGGGACCCAATCAAATGAAAGCTTCAAATGATGATTGGTTTGAATACACTGAATTGGGCCCACAGCAAATAGGGAGTCAGTGCAGTCCTTTCAAGGCTGGCATTATATGCAACCAAATAGGTCAGTCCCTGCCCAACATAGCTGCCTGCACTTTGCCCCTGCTTCTGCCTGCACCCACCCTTAACAAGTCCCATGTAAAGTGCATTGTAGTAATCAAGATAGAAGGTTATCAACACATACAGTACTGCGGCCAGGCCCCTTCTGTCCAGATAACAGCGAAGCTGGCGAACCAGCCGGAGCTGCTGATAGGCACTCCTAACCACCACTGCCACCTATAATTCCAGTGACAGGACAGAATTCAAGAGCACCCCCAGATCTCACACCCAGTCATCCAGGGGCAATACTGTTCCATCCAGCACCAGGTGCCCTCTGATCTCCTGAAACTGGGGACCTGCTACCCACAGCACCTCCATCTTATCTGGATTCAGCTTCAGCATATTGGTCCTCATCCAGTTCAACCTCGCTTTCAGACAAGTATTCAGCGACCTCCAAGGGTCTTCATTTGGACTCAGTTGTGGGATTAGGGAGGTAGTATCAAGTCAGTCTGGCATACTGATGGCACCCAACTCCAAATCCCCTGATGACCTCCCCCAGCAACTTTATGTAGATATTAAAAAGCAGATAGCACCTAGCCCTGGGGCACCCCACAATGAAACTCCCTGGGCTGGGATCAGAAACCCCCCACTGCCACTCTGTGGAGCGTGCCCTGAAGGAAGGACAAGAACTATTAAAGAACAGTGCCCCCAAAACCCAACCTATGGAGCCGCTCCAGGAGGATACCATGGTCAATAGTATTGAAAGTGGCTGAGAGGTCCAGAAGCAGTGGTGGGATTCAAATAATTTAACAACCAGTTCCAGTAGTGGGATTCAAATAATTTAACAATTGGTTGTTTACAAGCACCATTTTAACAACTGGTTCTGCCAAAGTGGTGTGAACCTGCTGAATCCCACCACTGTCCAGAAGAATTAACAGTGAGGAATTCCCCTGTCCCTCTCCTGGTAAAGGGCAACCAAGGCCATTTCTGTGCTGAAGCCCTGCCTGAAACCAGATTGAAATGGATCTAGATAGTCAGCTTCCTCCAGGCATGTCTGCAGTTGAGTAGCCACCACTCCAGGACCTTCCCTAAAAAGAGGATACTGGCAACTGGATAGTAATTGTCCAAAACTGCAGGATTCAGGGAATGCCTCTTCTGAAGGGAGCGAACCACTGACTCCTTAAGAGCCAGCAGCACTACCCCCTCCCTCCCTGGATCCACTCAGCCAGTCCCCCTTGACTTGATCTTATCAGCCAAGATGGGCAAAGGTCCAGGAGGCAAGTGGTAGGCATCCCTGTGAGCAACCTGTCCACATCCTCTATCTGTCCACAACTGAAACCCTGGACCACCAGATGAGACCCAGGATAGCTCCCTAGACACCCCCACCGAGAGCTGCCCAAACGCATATCCAATCCCCTGCAGATCTGGGCAAATTTATCTCAAAAGTGCCCAGCAAAAGTGTCACAACAGGGGTGTCCCAACTCCTACCCTCCCTATTGGAGGATAGCAAGCCATTCACCACTCAGAACAATTCTGTTGGATGACTACTTGAGGATGTGATGATGGAGGAGAAATAGACTCTCTTTACCCCCCACACCACCACCTGATAGACCTGAAGAAGGGCTCTAACCAGTGTTTGGTCTGATCTGCAGTGGGTCCACCTGTTAGCTGCAACAGTTCTGCCTATTAGCTGCAGGACTCTGAAAAACTGTGAACAATGGATGGATCTTGCTCAGTACCATCTATATAATGCCATCTGATAAACAAACATTTGCATCTAATTTCTCAGTTATAGTATCAGTCATTTTTTTCTGTACATCCACAATATCCAACCACTTCAGTCAGTGCCTTTTGAAATGATTGAATTGTTCTCCCTTATCCCTCAGCCTTGTGACTCATAATGCACCTTAATCATGTTTAACCTTCAAAATTGTACTCTTTGTCACTTTAGATTGCTTAACACATAGAGCTCAGGGGAGCAACAGATAATATTCTTTTTTTCCTGTGCAAGCAAAGTTATTGTATAGGTAGAAAATCCCATGATGCTTCCTGCCAGTAGTAGCAATCATAGTAGTAGTAATAATACTAAACAATTGACCATTTCTTTTTCATTAATGGCCTGGGATGACAACATAATTGCCAGCCTAATGGTGGGCCAGTACAACCTACAGTTATGAACAACAGGACCATTAATATCAGTTCAATTTCAAGCTGGAGAATAAAGGACAATTCTGACTGTAGAAGACACTTGGACTTTTGAAGATTATGTGAAAGTCGAAGTAAATTTTAGTTTAGCACGCATATGCTTACACACACGTGAATACATACATGCGTGCACACGCACGCACACACACACACAAAATTTTGTTTCACTTCTCCTTCACTCGCAATACTATGCAAACAAGTTTAGAGCTAGGGACATGGAATTTCTCAAAAGAATCTTGGCTAAGAAAGGTCTTTTCTTCCTGTTGTAGGGGTAGTTTTAGTGATTCTGGTGCCTTGGTCACCAGGGCCAAGAAGGGAGTGGCCCTCACCCCATGCCAGATAGACAGGAGTCACTCCTGCCTCTGAAAACCAGCTGTCTGAACACCAGATGGGGAAGCTCAAATGGCAGCAGGAACCTACTCTCCTTCCTCTCCCCTCTTTTTGGGAGCAGGGCTGTAGGTGGTTGGGGCTGCCTCACGTGTGGAGTCTGGGCAAACTGCCCCTGTTGCCCACTGGCTAAGATTGCTCTTGGGACACTGTGTTTGTGGAGCACAACACAATTTGTATAATCAGCTCTTATAGTGCTAGGGAAGGTAAAACCAGTAATGGACAAAGTTCAATTTTGAGGAACTTACACCTTTCTAAATCCATTGCCTTCAATGTATTTAGGAGAATATACTTTTGCTTAGGATTGCACTGTTAGTGCTCATTTCAGTAATAACAGCTATTGGTGCTGATGATGTTAACAACATATTATGTCACATAAAGCAAAATGTAAGCACCATATACAAAATTACAAATACCCAGATGAAAGGATATTTCCCTCTCATTTTTACATATAATATCATAAACTTGTCACAGTTTCAGGCAAACCAGTGTGTTGATGCTTTGTGGTAACATGCATGCTAATAGCCCCTTCTATGGGAACCTAAGACTGATAGTATGTTCAGCTCAAAACAAGAAACTTCTTGTGCAAGGAGAAATTGGTACCCATGTCTTTTCAGTGAAGCAGCGCTCTAGTATTACTTTTTAAGAGCAAAAATCAGTCCTTTACCATTGATAGTAAATGGTACCATTCTAACCTGAATGGTACCATTCTAACCTGTACCATTCTAACCTGATTAGAAGGGTTTTAAACTGAGTTATGTGTGGAAGGGAGACAGTATTCAGATAGGAGTTCAACAAATGATAGTGATCCAAAAATAGTCCAAAGGTTATAGAGATAACTGAGCGAATAGGTCAAGAAGGAAACAGTGGGAGGGATAACAAGCAACAGCTGTTCTAATAGTAGTGGTCCACATTCTTTCTGCTCATAATTGTCTACCTTCTATCAGTATGTCTCACAAAATACAGGGTGTCCAAAGCACTCTTTTTAAGGACTTGCCCCAACACACTTTGATCTCTATGAACCACAACTATGACACCCTTACCCTTCTTTATTGATGTATTAGCAGTGCAAACATAAATACAAATATTCGACATCACATATAGCACTCCAAAGCTGCAACCCATTCCTCAGACATAGGGCCAGTTGGGAAAAGAGGAGAACAATTTGGTCCGTGCCTGAAGGACTAACAAGGGCTCAAATTTAGACACTTGTTAATGTTGTTTGGCGTTTGATAAGTTTTTGAACTTGTTTTTATGTACATAGTGCATCATCATTTTTTATTTTCATTATGGCTAGGGGCCTCCAAAGCTGGACATGATTCTGAACCTCTGAGAGGGTTTGTTTATAGATACTAGGCAGGAAAAAAGGAGTTACCCTTCCCTTCAAAAATAGTCATTTGATTTCCTTCTGCCAAGGAATGAGGTGAATTCAGACAGTTTGGCATCGTAAGTGAAATGCTAAGGCAACCCTGAGCTCAAGGCTAAAAATAAAAGTGTTGTTTCATCTGATATTCATTAAGATGTTAATTAACTAATCTAATTCATTAAACAAAGAGCAGATCACATTTTAGTCAAGGCTTCACCTTGAGCAAGGAACTCTGTCACATCAAAAAGGACTTGCAAGTAAAAAAATGTGTATTTATTGAAGAGCAATTTTATAGGCATTTAGTTTTCTTTACTGAAAGAAAAATGAATGGAAAAGCAAGTCATTTGTAATAGCTAGAGTTTTCTGTCATTAGTACTTTGAGGAAAGGCCCCCCCTACCCCCGCAATTTAACAGATAATGTAATTTTGAAGCAAACCTATTAATAAAAAAGGGAATGCTCAAACAACCCCAAGGTTAACTATTCTTATTAATGGACATACATAGGAAATTGTACAGACCAAGGCAGATTTTTATGATTTTTGTGTATGTAAAACATGCTAAATATTTCAATCAATGTATGCAATTTTCTAAAGGACCCTGTAAGTAGATATTTAAATCCATGAACAGACAAATCAGATCCTTCTGTAAACCTAAGAATTGTCCCAGGTTTGCTGAAAAATCTGAAATCTAAAAATAAAATAAAATTGGGGGATAATTGCCCCCAAATTTTAGAAACATCACCAGTATCTTTAAGAAATTAATGTCCCTTGAGATCTCAGTAACAATTGTGAAGGTTGCTAACCAAGCACAACAATATTACTGGCCTTCAAGTCTTGGTTTCTATCAGCAAAAGACTGGAGGGAAGAAAGAAGGAGAAAGGCCCTTTCCAAAGCAATTTTAGCCTCCCTGTCCACCCCTGGTCCCCTCCCTGCTGTCTCAAAGGGAGGACTCATCAGAACCAGTGGGAGGAAAGGATGAACAATTGAGAAAAAGTGTGGTGTAGTGGGTAGAGTATCAGATTAAAATCTGCGAGATCCGGATGCCAGTTCCCAGTCTGCCATGAAAGCTTGAAAAATGTCCTTGACTTAGTCATTGTTTCTCAGTATAATTTAACTTACTGTGTTTTTGTGAGGATGAAATAGAGAAAGTGAGAATGATGGAACTTGTTTTGAGTCCCCATTGGGGTGAAAGGTGTGGTAGGTGATTTCCACATAGCAGAAATAAAATGTCTTGAGGATGTTTTAAAAAGCATTTTGGGGAAGAACTTTGCACAGCTCGCTTCCCCCAAGCATCTTCAGAATGTTTTATTTCTTCAACCTGAGTTTTTCAAAAATTGCTAAACTGGTATTCTTCTTCAACCTGGGTTGAAGACATTTCCTGCCTGCTGAGTGAAAAAAAAAGCAGGCAGGAAATGCTTTATTTCTCCCACCCAAACCTCTAACTTTCATTTTTGCCATTCATGCTGGCCATTTTGTGTGCTACAGCAGATTCTTCATGAAGGTTTGTCATGGAAGTTTCCTCTGCTTGCAGCTCATCCATGCACAATTGCCATGTAAAAAGTATATGAACAAAGTTTGTTTTTCCTAGCAATCACGTGCACATGTTGTTTTCCTTTTTTTGTCTTGAGGGGTATATCTGTGAGCCTACACTATCTGTGAGCCATACAATATCATGATTAGAGAAGCTGCAATATGCACATATTTTTGTTATCGTAGCTTTGCAGACATACCTCTCAAAAAATGACACATACGTGGGATTGCTAGGCAAAACAAACATAAGAACATAAGAACAAGCCAGCTGAATCAGACCAGAGTCCATCTAGTCCAGCTCTCTGCTACTTGCAGTGGCCCACCAGGTGCCATGGGGAGCTCACCTGCAGGATGTGAAAGCAATGGCCTTCTGCGGCTGTTGCTCCCGAGCACCTAGACTGTTAAGGCATTTGCAATCTCAGATCAAAGAGGATCAAGATTGGTAGCCATTAATCGACTTCTCCTCCATAAATCTGTCCAAGCCCCTTTTAAAGCTATCCAGGTTAGTGGCCATCACCACCGCCTGTGGCAGCATATTCCAAACACCAATCACACGTTGCATGAAGAAGTGTTTCCTTTTATTAGTCCTAATTCTTCCCCCAGCATTTTCAATGAATGCCCCCTGGTTCTAGTATTGTGAGAAAGAGAGAAAAATTTCTCTCTGTCAACATTTTCTACCCCATGCATAATTTTATAGACTTCAATCATATCCCCCCTCAGCCGTCTCCTCTCCAAACTAAAGAGTCCCAAACGCTGCAGCCTCTCCCCATAGGGAAGGTGCTCCAGTCCCTCAATCATCCTTGTTGCCCTTCTCTGCACTTTTTCTATCTCCTCAATATCCTTTTTGAGATGCGGCGACCAGAACTGGACACAGTACTCCAAGTGCGGTCGCACCACTGCTTTATATATAAGGCATGACAATCTTTGCAGTTTTATTATCAATTCCTTTCCTAATTATCCCCAGCAAAGAGTTTGCCTTTTTTACAGCTGCCATGCATTGAGTTGACATTCCCATGGAACTATCAACTAAGACGCCTAAATCCCTTTCCTGGTCTGTGACTGATAGCACTGACCCCTGTATTTGTATGTGAAGTTTGGATCTTTTGCCCCCAGTGCATCACTTTGCATTTTGCTACATTGAACTGAATTTGCCATTTCCTGGAGCCCACTCACCTAATTTATCAATGTCCTGCTTTGGAGCTCTCCTCCTCAATCCCTAAGTGGTTCTCACCACCCTACATAATTTGGTATCATCATCTGCAAACTTGGCCACCACGCTACCCACCCCTACTTCCAGGTCATTTATGAATAAGTTAAAGAGCACTGGTCCCAAAACGGATCCTTGGGGGACACCACTCCCTACATCTCTCCATTGTGAGAATTTCCCATTTACACCCACCCTTTGCTTCCTGTTTCTCAACCAGTTTTTAATCCATAGGAGGACTTCCCCTCTTATTCCTTCATTGCTGAGTTTTCTCAACAGTCTCTGGTGAGGAACTTTGTCAAAAGCCTTTTGGAAATCCAAGTAAACAATGTCCACTGGTTCCCCCTTATCCACATGCCTGTTTACACCCTCAAAGAACTCTAGTAAGTTTGTAAGACAGGATTTGCCTCAGCAAAAGCCATGCTGACTCTTTCTCAGCAGGTCTTGCTTTTCTACATGTTTTATAATTTTATCTTTAATGATAGATTCTACTAATTTACCAGGAACAGATGTCCAACTGACTGGCCTGTAATCTCTCGGGTCCCCCCTAGATCCTTTCTTAAAAATTGGTGTGACATTGGCCATCTTCCAGTCTTCAGGGATAGAGCCTGATTTCAGGGATAAGTTGCATATTAAAGTGAGAAGATCAGCAATTTCATGCTTGAGCTCTTTAAGAACTCTTGGATTAATGCAATCTGGGCTAGGGGATTTGGTAGCATTTAGTTTATCAATGGCTGCCAGAACTTCTTCCTTGTCTACCACTATCTTCGCTAGTTCCTCGGATTCGCCTCCCAAGAAGCTTGGTTCAAGTGCAGGAATTTTCCTCACCTCCTCTTGGGTGAAGACAGATGCAAAGAATTCATTCAGCTTCTCTACAATCTCCCTGTCATCTTTTAGCCTACCCTTTGTTCCTTTGTCATCTAATGGACCTACCGCTTCCCTAGCTGGCTTCCTACTTTTGATGTACTTGAAGAACTGTTTGTTGCTGGTCTTGATGTTCAAGAAATGTATGCCTCTTATACAATCCTTTTTTTTGCCTCTCCTTACAGCTAACTTGCTTCTCTTTTGCCACCATTTGTGTTCCCTCTCATATTCTTCATCAGTCAAACTGGACTTCCATTTTCTAAAAGACATTTTCTTTTTTTCTGATAATTTCCTCAACCTCTCTTGTTAACCATGGTGGCTTTTTTTTTGACTACTGGGTGCTGCCTTTCCTAACCTGGTGGAACACATTCCAGAGCTGAGCTTTTAAGACTGTGTGTTTTTAAATAACCTCCAAGCATCTTGGACAGTTTTGACTCTCTTGATTTTCCCTTTCAGCTTCCTGCGCACTATCCCCCTCATCTTTGAGAAATTTCCCTTTCTGAAGGCGAATGTAACTACACTAGTAGTTGCCACTTGTTCGCATGCAGAGATACTGAATCTGACAGCATTGTGGTCGCTGTTCCCTATCGGCTCAGCAACACTGACTTCCTGCACCAGGTCCTGGGTCCCACATAGAATTAGATCTAGGATCACCTCTCCTTTGGTTGGTTCTACAACCATTTGCTCTAAGTCACAGTCATTTAGCATATCCAGGAATGCTCTCTCCTTACTATGACCTGAACATGCATTTTTCTAGTTTATATGGGGATAGTTAAAATCATCCATTACCATTACATTTTTGTTTTTGTTGGCCTCTCTAATTTCTTTTTCCATCTCAGAATCATCTTGTGCACTTTGGTCAGGGGGACGATAATATATTCCTAATATTAAACTGTCCTTCACACCTGGTATTGATATCCACAGTGATTCTGTGGGGGAACCAGCTCCCCTTTCATTGTCTATTTTATGTGACACTATACTCCCTTTTATGTAAAGGTCAACTCCACCCCCAATGTGCCCTGTCCTATCCTTCCTATAGAGCCTGTAGCCTGGTATAACAGCATCCCACTGGTTCTCCTCATTCCACCATGTCTCTGTAATGCCCACTATATCAAAGTCCTCCTTCAAAACTCTGTACTCCAAACTTTATTCACATGGAAATTGTTTGCGCATGAGCTGCAAGCAGAAGAAACCTCTGTGGAAAACGTTCACCAAATGGCGGAGGCATGAGAATCTCTGCAGCAGTACACAAAATGGCAGGCACAACTCTGACATTGACCAGAACTCCATTGGCCAGCAAGCAGGCAAGAAGAACCAGCTTGGCTGGCAACACTTACATTCTCCATGCTGTGGGAACAAAAAATGCCAAAATGGATTTTTTAAAAAATGTCTGCAGGATATTTTATTTCTACTGTGTGGAAAGGACCATATATAAGTGAAGAAAATAATCAAAACTGAAGACTGGAGTGGGGGCAGCAAGGTTGGCTGGTGACTGGGAAGGAGAGAAGGAAACAAGGAAGAGGACTAAATATGGGGCTGCCAAGGAGAAATAAAAAGGAAATTGTGTGGGCGTAGTGATATGGGATAAATGAAGTGACTCCTACAAGTCCTTGTGGGTTCCCCACTTCTATTCTTTGAATGTGGGGAGGGAAAGTAGCATGGTGTAGTCTGATCTCCTCAGTTCTCAGAAGCAGGGTTAAAGGAGACCACTACGAAAGACTCTGCAAAGGAAGGCAATGGCAAACCATGTTTGCTTCTTATTTGCCTTGAAATACGCTTGCTGGGATTGCCATAAATTTTCTGCGACTTGATGGCACATTATTATTATCATCATCATCATCATCATCATCATCATCATCATCATCATCATCATCATCATCATCATCATCATCATCATCATCATCATCATCATCATCATTATTATTATTTAAATTTGATAAACCGCCCACTCCCGAAGGACTCTGGGCAGTGTACAGCAAAACCACAACTAAAACAATGTGCACAATAAATATGTGATAAATAGTTAAAATACATAACTCAAAATAAGCAGCATTCTAAAACCCAGTAAAACAATATTAATAATACTAATGATGGCTCCCAGTCCCAAGGCTGGGAGGGGACAGACAATACCGAAAGATGTCACACTGGTGGTGCCAATGATGGTACCGCAAGCAACACAGGGACATCCAATCTGCAGCTGGCCTCCCCAAAAGCCCGGTGGAACAATTCAGTCTTACAGGCCCTGCAGAAATCACTAAGATACTGCAGGGCCCGCACCACTGGTGGAAGTGCATTCCACCAGGCAGGGGCCAGGGCCGTAAAAGCCCTGGCCTGGGTAGAGGCCAGCTGCATCAGAGAGGGGCCAGGGATCATCAGCAAGTTTGCCTCAGCAGAATGCAGAGGCCTACCAGGGACATATGGGGTGAGACGGTCCCGAAGGTATGAGGGTCCCAAGCCACGAAGGGCCTTAAAGGTTAACATCAATACCTTGAAAACAATCGGAATTCCACTGGAAGCCAGTGTAGGCGGCGCAACACCGGGGTGATATGGGCTCTAAAAGAGCCGCCCACCAGAAGTTTCGCCGCCGCATTTTGGACCAGTTTCCGTTTCCGGATCAGTCTCAAGGGAAGGCCCGTGTAGAGTGAGTTACAATAGTCCAGCCCGGAGATGACCGTTGCATGGATCACAGTGGCCAGGTCAGCTTGGGAGAGATAGGGGGCCAGCCATCGAGCCTGGCGGAGGTGGAAAAAGGCAACCTGGGTAACATGGGCCACCTGGCTCTCCATAGAAAGAGAAGAGTCCAGGCGGACCCCTGGTTTATAGAAACCCTCTCCAGTACTGGCGGCTGGAAACCCCCATGTCCCCCACTGCAACCCGGCCAAAGGATGGATTGAGTTTTAACCTGCTCTGCTTTAACCAACCAGCGACTGCCTCCAAACAATGCTGTAGAGCCCCAGGGGCTGAGGTCGCCCCCCCTCCATCATCAGAATGAGCTGGGTGTCATCAGCATATTGATGGCAAACTTTACACACACATGCACACACACCTGCACACACACATCTATGTAATGTAAAGTAATGTAAAGTAATAACAATATGACACACATCAGGGTGGCACCATGAATTCCAAGTTATGGTAAAGTATATTTTAAAAAACCCTATTGGTAGATAAACCAGGGAAAATTTATTTGCCAAAAAGAAAAAGAAAAATAACTATTTGTTGGGGATGCTTGATCATTCACCTATTGATTCAGCTCACAGTCTGTTATGACTGACACAGTTGAATGTTTGATAAAATGTTTGCTGGTGTTGAAAGAATTCAGGCATATTTGATTGTGCTAAAAACTTATTGTGCATAAACAATCATATATTGTATTGTTGAAAACTTTCACAGCCAGACTCAACTGGTTGTTGTGGGCTTTCTAGGCTGTGTGGCCGTGGTCTGGTAGATCTTATTCCAAACACTTCGCCTGCATCTGTGGCTGGCATCTTCAGAGGTGTATCACAAAGAGAACTGTGTACCTGTGTCCAGTGAGAAGGGGATGTTTAGTGGGGTATATATTGTCCAGGTCCCAGGGTGGGGAACCAATCAGTAAGTGTTTGGGTGGAACTTGCTGTGCAAAGGTGTGGTTGACTTGCATTGTATTGCATGTGTGGTTTTCAGTCCATTTACATTTGTATTTGCATTTGCATTCCTTGCAGTAGCAACAGTATTAGTGAATACAAATCCTGTGTCTGGGTGGAGTTAATTGTCCAGGAACCTATCATGCCCTTGGCTTTTGATTCTGGTGTTTTTAAGTACTGGTAGTCAAGTTTTGTTAATTCTCAGAGTCTCTTCCTTCTTGTTAAAGTTGTCTTGGTGTCTGTGGATTTCAATAGCCTCCCTGTGTAGTCTGACATACTAATCATCCGAGTTGTCCAGAATTTCAGTGTTTTCAAATAAAATGTTATGTCCAGTTTTGTCTAGAGCATGTTCTGCTACTGCAGATTTTTTGGGATGGTTAAGCCGACAGTGTCTTTCATGCTCTTTAATACGAGTCTGAATGCTGCGTTTTGTAGTTCTTATGTAGACCTTTTCACAGCTGCAGGGTATGCAATAGACTCCTGCAGAAGTGAGGGGGTCTCTCTTGTCCTTTGCTGAGTTTAGCATCTGCTGTATTTTTCTGCTAGGTTTGAAGATTGTAGGTTATGTTTCTTCATCAGTTTCCCTATTTAATCTGTGATTCCCTTGATGTATGGTAGAAATATTTTTCTTGTGGTGGGCTGTTTCTCCTCAGTCCTCTGGGTTTTCCTTGGTCTTAAAGCTCTTCTGATTTCTGTTGTGGAGTAGCCATTTGCCTGCAGAGTTCACTCTAGATGATTGAGTTCCTTAGGGAGCAGGTGGGGTTCACAGATTCGTTTTGCATGATCTGTCAGAGTTTTGATTATACCTCTTTTTTTTTGTGGTTGGTGGTTGGAGTTTTTATGTAGATACCGGTCTGTGTGTGTTGGTTTTCTGTATACTGTGTGGCCCAATTGATGGTTGGGTTCACAAACTGCTGCTATCTTTCTTAGGCCCTTTCCACACAGGCCAATCACACCAGGATAAGACAGGTAAAACCCTGGGGGGGGGCTTTGCATGGATTCTGCTCCTAACATGGATCCTCTCCGGGTTCCCCCCAAACCCAGATTATTCAAGAATTGCGTTTTTTGCGATTCTTCTGTTTCAATGTGCCTCACAGCTGCAGCTGAGTGAACGACTGTGGCTGTGAGGTGCATTTGAACAAGATAATTGTGAAAATGGCGATTCTCAAAAAATCCTTCCCCAGCACCCATCTGTTAATCCATGCAGGGCATATCATGGCCGGGGGGTGGGGGGGCGGGTGTTGGTCCACAGGGAAAGGAAAAAAAGATGTGGTTTGTAAGAAGGCACGCACCCTGGCCAATGAGACAGCCACCCGTGCAAATAGGGCGGGGTAAAGGCAGGTTCATGTAACTCGCCTTTCTCCCACTTTTATTGGACCATGCAGAAACGATCTTACTGCTTCTCTACCTGTAGTTCACCACATCCTTTAATAATAATTTTTAAAAGCAGCTTTTTAGTAGTCACTTATAGGTGGTATCTGTGCATCCTTAAGGGCTGGCTGACTAGGTTTGCAGATACCAAAGGCAGGCAAACTGTCCAGATGTCATAGAATCATAGATTTGGAAGGGGCCATATAGACCATCTAGTCCAATCTGCTGCTCAATGCAGGATCAGCCTAAAATATCTCTGACAAGTGTTCATTCAGCAACTGATTGAAGACTACCAGTGAGGAGGAGCTCACCACCTCCCTAGGCAGCTATTTCTATTGAACTACTCTCACTGTAAAAATTTTTCCCCAATATCCAACCAGAATCTTTCCACCCATAATTTATACCAATTATTGCAAGTCCTATCCTCTGCTGCCAACAGCAACAACTTCCAAACCTTCTTTAAAAAAGAGCAATCATGTCCCCTGTTAACCTCCTCTCTTCCAGACTGAAAATTCCCAAGTCCCTCTGCCTTTCTTTGTAGGGCTTAGTCTCCAGGCCCCTGATCACCCCCATCACTCTCTTGTGCACCTGTTTCATTCTGTGGATGTGAATGAGTTCATATGTGTACATTCCTGTACTGCCTCATGGAAACCGTAGCTAAAAATTTTTTCCACCAACAAAAGCTCTTGATGCATCATATCTGCATGAAACAGTGTTTTTAAAAAGGAAACATAGGTTAACTGTTTAGATTGAGAATGTTACATGCATGCACATTCTTGCTCTACCTTATTTTGTGGGGAAAGTTATTGTCCCTATGATTTTTCCCCCTACATCCTGACAAAGAGCTGTTCTGATTGGTTTTATTTACATAGTCATGATTCTGCAGCATACACACCAATTTATTCAAGAACATCTGTAGAAATAGCTCTTGTTCAGGCCCAAAGCTGTGTGGACACAGTATTTAATTTAAACCTCTAACACGAAAACTTCAGGCAATCCAATGGTAGACTTGATTGGAATGAATGAACAAATCAGTGATTGTAAGTTTGAATACTGGTCAAGTTAATCGCAAAGTTTTCTCCATCCCTCCCATTTATCTGGTGTATAGGATCTGAAAGAACAACTCAAGGATCATATGAATGACAGTGTTCAAGCACCTAGTGGTAGAGTGGTGTTCATAATTATTCAAATTAAGTGTGTAATAAACTATTTAAGGCTGTTAATTCTGAGCCTAATTGAGATCATAGTCACAGGAGGACAGGAGGACATTGGGGGCCAACCTTTACTGTGCCCTGTGACCGTAAAACACAAATACTCCAGAATAGACAGGTAGATACAAAGTACCCTCCTCCCCCACAGAGCCCAGAATGACTTCAGTTTGCAAAAGAAGGTAGAAACACCTGAGCAGACAGAGCACCAAGAATACTCTGAGCGTCTTACAGATCATGGATGAGAAAACATTCTCATGCTGTGGCAACAGCAGCAGCAAAGTGAGTTTGCTTTTTTTGCCACCATTGCTTAAATACAATGCCACCCACCTCATCTTTTTGGAGCTGTGAGGGGGATTTTGTTTCAGCCCTCTGAAATATAGATTTGGAAAACATGCAGGTCATCTATGACATCCTTTGCAATGCATTTTGCAGATAAACTGCCAGGAGAATTCCAAACACTTTTCCAGACAGTTTGGGTTAATTAATGACACAAGCAGAAAAATGATATCAAGATCTTAATAAAGAACCATTTCAGGTTGGTTTGGATAGTAGCATAAACTGTGACTATTAGAAAAAGATATGGAAGATGCCCCAGGAAAATAAATGGTTATCATGATTTCTCAGCTGTAAGAAGAAACATCAGTAAAACAGTGATATTTGATTTATTTTTGTAGACCCAGCTCTGCTCTCTCTTTTTTTTGTCAGAACTTTTATGAGGCATATATTCAAAATTAACTGCTGAACATTACGTACTAATTATAAAAGGATAATGAAAAAATATTTCCAGTTGTTGGAAATGGTGCCTACTAAAAAAACAGCATACCTGCTTCCCATGGTGTTTGTCATTTAAAAATGAAATTAGCTTGTGCCTGACCTTGTTCACCTTGTTTTTCTTAAAAGTCCTTGAGTCTGGCTTTTGGCTTAAATAAAGACCCAAGAAATTCAACACTTTCAAAGACAAAGCTGAAAAGTCAATTGACAAATATTGTAACTCTTTTATTCCTCTACCTAAACTATTCTGCTTTTTAAATTGCTGATGTACCAAGCTAACAAGGTTATCAGACCATATGTCGATTTTCTTGTTTTGACATATCAATGCAGTGTTTTGTTCAAGAAGCAGAACAGAACAGAAAGGAGTAAGAGTAAAACGAGGAATGAAGAGGTGGTGGGGTGGAGAGATTAGGGTCATAGTCTTGTCAAGGTCTCAACAGTGGCAGCAGTAGAGCTGCAAATATTACCTGTGGCCTACATAAATGTAATATGTACTGTCGGTGGCAGGCACTGAATAATCTAATAAGAGCTGAAGGTTCTGTAGGATCACACTTCTAGTTTTACCACAGAGTTTTTGCAGATCCTATAGCATCCCACACAAAATGACATCAGCACATTGTCATTCACTCCCCCAATTGCTTCAACTGCAGCCTGACACACCCAAGGGGCCAGCTGTACAGGAGGATATTAATAATTTATCTATAATTATTGTGCAGAAGAGATCAAGCAGCTTGCTATGAGAAATGCTGCACCTGCTGAAATCCCCCAATTTATACAAATATTAGAGCATAAGAAGAGCACTGCTTGATCAGATAGTGGTCTACTTAGACCAATCTGTTCCAAACAGAGACCAATCGCTTGCCATAGTCGTAGCAGTGCAGAACCCAGTGGCATGGGGGGGGGGGGAATTGTGCTTGGGGCAAAATGGTGCCTGGGCATCACCCCTGCGCCCTTTGCAAGGCACTGCCCCTGTGTCCCCACTCCCCATGCCCCCACTTACCTTAGTTAAACTGGCTGCTCTTTGAAGCGAGCTGAACTCCAGGCTGCTTCCCCAAGGAGCCCCTCCCCCAGCTCCCCCTAGGGGCCCCCTCTCCACCCTCCCCACTTACCTTAGTTCCGCTGGCTGCTCTTTGCAGCCGGCTGAACTCTAGGCTACAAAGAACAGCCAGCTGAACTCCAGGCTGCAAAGAGCAGCTGGATAAACCCCAAGCTGCTTCAGGCTGCCCCCCCCTGTGAGGTCCTGTCCCCTGTGCCCACCCCGCAGGGCCCTGCACCCCACTTATCTCAGTTTCGTTGGCTGCTTTTTGCAACCAGCTGAACTCCAGGCTGCTCCAGGCTTCTGCTGGACCTGGTGGGGCGGGGGGAGGGGTATGGGGGAAAATTTTCCATCTTCACATGACCCCAATGGCATGCACCCGGGGCATGATGCCTCCCTGCCCTGTGGCAGCTATGCCACAATATTTGAAAATGCCATTTTCAAGACTAGCTCTAAAACTAGTGTTTTTAACAAAAACACATAAGTGATATAACTTCCAGTTTTTAGGGAGTATTTGATTCCTCAGCCTGTCTGCCCAGCTTTGCCACCAAGGTATTGCTGCCATGTGCAGCAGTGGTGATGGGAAGGGTCATAGTTCTTTTTCCCTACATGAAGATGCTAGTTCAAATCAGGGCCCTGCATACTTCCCCTTTCAGTTAAAAAAAAAAGAGATGGGAAGAGCCACTCATGGATCTTCCACAATCTTATTGACATCAGCTGTTAGATTTCTTGTTGAGAAAAAAAGGGGCTGCTCTCTGAGTACAATGAATTGCACACTTTCCTGCCCTTTCTTTATGAGAGCGGAGCCTCTAAAAATGGACAACTATCCCCAAAATAATGAACAAGTTTGTGAGAAGGCAGAGTTAGCATCAAAGGAGCAGCCACAGCTCCTAGCTGCCATTGCCTCTCAGTTGCTATCCCCCTTCCCCCTGTGAATAAACAATAGGCAGTGATGTTTAGGAATAGCTGCTACCACTGCTTACTCATATTTTCATTTGTCTCTCCTTGGTGGCAGCTACCAATCCCTCTTCCTTTCTCTGTCACTGTTAATCACAACTGTGCCTTTCATGGGAGCTATTTACACTTAAAACCACTCCAGTCATTCAGTGTCATATCTAGTTTAAGCTAGATCTGGGCTATATATTTAGCACCTTTCTAATATGCAAAAAAAATTCATATTAAGTAATACTTACAAGCACTTGTGTCAAACATTGCTTCTTAAATAAGGCTTTTGCTATACCCATAAAACATTAATTGTTTCTGTGATATACTACTTCCTGCCTTCCAGTCCCACCCACTTCCCCCACTTCTTTCTGGCTTTTCCTTTTTTTTTTTCTTCTCAGTCCTTTTTCTGCTCCTGTTTGGATGGCTAGTAAATTTCTGCTCCTGTTTGTAGGCTAGTAAATTCAGCATATAGTTACAATCCTAGCTGACAAAATGATACTTGCAGATAATAGTCTGTTGGAACATTACTGCAGATACAGATTTGGTACACTTCAGCAACTGTTATTGATACATGGTGAGAAGATAGGTAGTACTGTAGTGATTAAATAGAAGTGACATCCCTTAGTTCTTGAAATAGCTGTAATGCCTCAGGAAACCTATGAATATATTCTATAAACTAGTTCATAGGCTCTGAAAAAGGTTTTGAAAATGCTTGGAAATGAGTACATGGGATATATATTTGTCCTATATCTGTGAGGATAGCACTGAGAGAAGTTAGCAACCTAAGGATTTTTAAATGCTACATAGCAGATTACAACAGTCAGTTCACGGAAGTCACAGAATAGACACCGTGACATCCTCACATTGCTCTGTTCTGTTTGTACAAGTTAAATGCTTAGACCCTTATCCAAATGAACTTTCTGAAATGTCATCATTTGAAACAATAGTTTGTGTTTGCTTATTGGATCTTCAGAAAAGTTCTCAAGGCAGGTCATGAGAGAAATAAACATACCAAAAATTCACATAGACAAAGAAGAAAATTAAACTGGAGATTGTGAAGCAAATGATGGTTTTACCGAAGACCAGCCCAACAAGTTTTGGTGCTCCTTCCTCACATTCAATATTTGACACTTTCATTTATAAGAAGTGACATATTGGTATATATTTGAATATAAATTGAGTTCCATCTAATTTGGCATCTCTTAAAGCCTGGCATCCTAGCTGACTATCTGTTAGGTCTTGGAATCTTAAGCCAATAAACAGACCCTGAAGTATTGATCAGCAACATTTATTGATGAGGTATTGAAGTACCATACTTCGCAAAGCCAGTTCTGATAAATCTGGAATTCACAGTCCCCTTTACTCCCCACTGAAAATCCCCCTCTCGATATCACAACATTTTTTGAAAAACAGCCAAGGTGCTCTAAGGCCGGTGGCAGATAGTGAGAGAGCTACCTAGCTTCCTGCCCCCAGAGATAACAGATGTAGTTCTTTTCTCATGAGACAGAGGTGCCAGGGAAGCCTAGTTTCCTATAAAGTGTGTGAAGCCATAAAGTAGAGATCAAGGAAAGAATGCACAGATGGCAGTAGTTGCAAATAGCAGGCTGGTCACATATATCTTTTGCGCAGCATTGGTTTGTTATTTCAATCAGTTACATAGAGTTATGAATGCATCTCAGTCACCCAGATAATATCTCCCTGACACTATTCTCTGGAAGCAGTAGAGAGGAGTAGCAGTGAAGGAGATGAGTGGGACAGAAAGCGCTAGGCTTCTGAGAGGTGGGGCTTGCTGAGAAATGTGGCTTGCTAGTAGCTCTGTTGCTCACTCTTTGTGGAGAGAAATAGCTGTGGAGAAGAGGAGTGGGACAGAAAGGGCTAGGTGAGCTCTGGTTTTCTTTTTTGGAAGGCTTTTCTCAAAGCCAACTCTTTTAACAGTGTGTTTTTAACAGGGTTTTTTCCTTTGTTTTCTTTGTTCTGGCTGTATGCTTGCCCCAAACTTCTGAGAGGTGTAGCTTATTAGCTCTGCTGCTCACTCTCTGGAAGCTGAGGGGAAAGGGAGCTGACTCCTGTGGTGGAGCAGCAAGGGGGTGGGGGATGTGTGATGCACCAGGAGCACGCCGGGGTGGGGGGTGGAAAATCACCCCTCCCCCTTTTCCTTGTGCCCCCACCCCCGCAATGATTTATGACAGATTTTTTTCTGCTTTTTATTATAGAGATTTTGATTAATACTAAACCACTGAGCAGTATTTCTGTCAATTTACTTCAAGCCTGAGAAGGACATGATGCAAGGGTAACTGGAACTTGCTAGTTTGAAGAGGCCTTCTATAAGTTGTCTCACATAGATGCATTTCTTATTGATTGTTTACAGCATTAACAGTGTCTTCTATTACATTTCAGCACAAATTGTGATATTTTTGTTTAGCATATGAGTGCATTTTGTGCTTAGGACTTGCTTTAAGCATTCATATTGCATGTGTGTCACTTTAATTATCTTTAGAATGAACAGCACCAGGTTATATTTCATTGAGACTGTTTGATTTTTTCGTTTGTTAAGAGCGATTAGCTCTAGGTAACACTTCCATTGGGAGAGCTTTCCTTAAGCAGCTTTGATAAATAGACACTACATCAATAGATGCTTTCCACAGTTGTTTCTTTTGGCAAGCTTTTTTCAGTTCATAGATGTTAGAGTATTTAGCCTGTTGATTTTTCAGTCTTCAGTCTTTTGAATGTGAAACTATGGTATAGTATAGTATTTTTGATCAGTGAGCTCTCTGTACCATTTGTTTGATGTGTATCTGTAGGCCAAGACTGGAAAAAAATGTTGCTGGCTTTCTTCAGGCTTGTAGAAGCAGATAGCATGTTCTGAGCACTGGGCATTCTTGGAACTGGCTCAGTAACCACTGCGTACTTATGATTCCTTTTTAACTTGAAAATGGTGTCAATAAACAGTTGTTTATGTACAAAATAGCATCAGTTTCTAGTGCTTTTTTCCTCCAAAGGCAATAAATAGCTGTGATTGTCCTACATGCACAGAAAAAACTGAGCAAGTGAAACTTTCCCTAACATTGTGATGCAGTGATAGGAAATGATGAAATGGTTGAATTTCTGTTGCTGTTAAGAAAAAGTTGAAATCTGCAAGACTTGTACACATGACATCTCTCTGTTTCACCAATGTGCATTGAGTAGGAATGGGCAGAAAATTCTGCCTATCTCTGCCCACACCTACCTGCATTCACCTAAATATGAACACAACACCTACACAGAGTGTCCCAAAAGAGCAGCAGAAGTCTTTCTGATGGCAGTGTTCTTAAGCTGGAATGCCAGTAGAAGCTGACTATAGTCAGCTCCACCCCTGGGAATGCCTTGGCCTACTCACTCCTGCATAGGCATCTACTTGTATGTGTTGGGATTTGCAAGTGTCTGTCACAATTCAGACATGAAGGGGTTAACTATGTGCATGCTAATTAGTTACTGAGGTCAGAGTTTTATGACCAGTTCATTGTTTAAGCTATTGGTCAGCTAACCCTGGCATTGCCCATGTGAGACAAGTCACGTAGACAGAAGTTATAAGGTTAACTATGTTTCTTTGTCTCAGTTCAGTTCAGTGGTATGTTTTTTTGCTACAAAAAGATTCACCTTAAGAGGTGAATCTCTGCTCTGCTAGGTAGGCACCCTGTGGGAGCACATGGTCCTAAGCAATTTAACCAAGTTAGTACTAGAATAGAAAGTTGTTCTTTATTTTCTTCCATGTAAACCCTTCCCCTTATTAGTAAGTAAACTCTTTTATATAATTACAGCAACTGTCTCATGGTCTCTTATTCCGCACTCTGCTAATTATCAAGTTTAATAATCCAACAGTATGCCAGTGTTATTCCGCAGCAGCTCCCATGTCTGGGTTTTGCCACTGCAGAACAGTAAGGTGCCTGGCTGCCAGTGCCTTTGCATTCCGTACTGGCATGGATGACCTTTGCACCAGTAGAGAGGGCAAATGTGTCAGCACAACTTGGCACCATTCCCACAGTCCATTGCATCCCTCCCCCCATATGGATTGGACTGCCCAATACTCAGAAAACAAAACACTTTATTTGCCCTGTGACCTATTTTACTCCTGTACCCCTGAATTGATAGTGCAGTCACATATTACAACTTGAAGCCACTGTGTGTATAAGCTGAACCCAAATACTTCAGAATTGCTTGAATTGGCATGAAGCACTCGTGTTGAAAAATACAGTAAAACTCAACAGGCAGATTTTTTAAAACTTTAACAACTTTTATTTTAAAATCTCTTATGCTGCAGCAATGAAAACCTGACACATCTGAACTCCCAATAATAAGACAGTATGCTTTCATAATTTATCTGAGATATATGGCTCATATATCACATCTGGCAAATCTTGCTGGCATGTCACAGTCTAAACCACCAACCTTCAGGTTTCTGCAGCAACAATTTGTGTCTTTTATTTGCGGCAAGCTTTTACTTTGAATTACAAATTCCTTTGTGCTGACTTATTAGCAGCTCATAGTAGAGTGAAAGCTTGCAGGAGTGAATTACTTTGCAATTTGAGCTCTCCAGTATCACCATCTTATTGAAATTATGTATATCATCTCCTGTAGGCACATCAAGTACACTTTTAGACATTCTAGGAGACAAATTCACAGCACCAGAGATTATTAAATTGAATTGATGCTTCATCTGAAGTACTTGCCTATACAGGACTGTGCTAAGTGAAGGTATCTGAATTTAGAACTCTTGAATATTATTTTTTGTGTACCATTCGAGATTATGCTTCTCAGCAATACTTATACTGAGGCTGCAACCTACAAAGCATGAGTCTATTGGCCAAGGACATGCAATTGCTTCTCCACAAGTCTGAACCTTTTAAATGTCATTTAATCCACGCTAGATTATTTTTATCCTTGAATTTTAACCTTGGTTGCTTAAAATTACAACAATGTATATATCTAATAAATTATCATCAGTATGTTGTGGGACCCTCTTTCATCTGCAGCCGCACCTCCTCCAACCTTAATGTATGTACAGTATGTGTAACACTGTGAGCAAGTACCAGCTCTCATGAGGCAAGCATAGAATGTGGGGGAGAAACTGCCACGTTTTGTCACTCAAGATGGAATTTTTTTTAAAAAAAAGAAAAGAAAAGGTAGTCAGTCCCTTGTGCCAACACTGGGTCACTACAGACATATGTTATTATTTATGTTATTTATAGTCTTTCATTCTCACTTGGACTGAAGGCAGATTACACAGAGTGAGTCAGAGTAACCAACATTCAGTGAACAAAGCAATAGGAATTAAGGTTGTAGAACTAACCAGAAGTCTAAAAATTGAACTGAAGCAAAGCATAAATATAAAGATGACACATTAAATGATGCAAAAATTGCATAGTAAGGTTGTAGTTTCAGCAAGCTATACGCAGTAGTATAGATTACAGTCCTAATAATTTATCCAAGTAACTTTTGAAAACATGCAATACAGTGCAACCCTATTGTCTGTAAAGAAAAGCTCTCTTGAATAATTCAGTTTTGGATACTTTGAGGGGAGCCTTCCTGACCTCCTCAGGCAAGCTATTCTATAAGCTGGGAGCCATAATGGAAAAGGCACAAGTATAAGCAGTTGTTCATTTTGCCCATTTGCAGGTTGGCACCTGCAGAAAATCCTGCTCTGATGAGCGAAGTTGTACCAGCAAAGAGGTGATCTCACAGATATCAAAGGCCATTAAGACCTTTTTGTGTAACAGCCAATACCTTAAATTGACCCTGGTAATTGATAGGCAGCCAGATGAATGCCTGCAGGATAGAAGTGATATGCATGCTCCATCTGACTCCCAATAATATTTGAGCTGCTGCATTCTGCACCAATTAGAGTTTCCAAACCGATTTTGAGGGGAAATCGACATGCAGTGCAAGCAAACAGTCAGAGGGCTAAACGTCTTGTGCTCTCACCCTTCAGCTCATTGCACAGAAGCTTGACCTGTGGCATAAGGCCAACTGTTTAGATGCACACCTGGAATGAGAAGATAGAGGGAACCAATGGGGAGGGAAGTTTTCCCGACCAGCCAGCCAGCCAGCCAGCCAGCACCGGAGCAGCACTGATCTTGCAATAACAACAATCAATCAATCAATCAATCAATCAATCAATCAATCAATCAATCAATCAATCAATCAATCAATCAATCCATCATCCATCATCCATCATCATCATCATCATCATCATCATCATGATGTCTATATTGTAGAATTTTAACTGGCAAGATTTCCGATTGCTGGATTTCAGCCTCTGTTCTTTTCCCCCTCTTAAACCTTCTGTCTTTGATTCACTTGGTATGACAGTGAATTTAGCACCTACTCTTTTTTTCCAATTGCTGTTATGATCCTCATTGGGCTTAACTAGCAGCTTCATGATCTGAGAGTATTGGATACAGTCAGGCCTCAAGCCGTCTTCAAACCAAAATGAATTATACCAGTCCTTATTGTTGAGGCCTGGTATAAATATTAGGTGCCTGGCTATCTGTGTTTGCCTGGTCAACAGAGTAGTCAAGGCTCTTGCCTTGCACACTTCAGTTCATCACCCCAGCTATGCCTTGGAGACCTAATACAAGGTGTGGAGTTGGCTACATGCCTGGTCTGTGTCTGACAAGATATACTTCAGGCATCTGTTCTGTTCCTGAATTCCTTATGAAAACTAATGAAGAAGAAAATCCTCATCCTAAGTTTGATTAACACCTTCAGTAGTGACTTGCATCTTAGCATACTGTTTGTGTGGACCAATAGCTGTAAAGGTATGACTGGCAGTGGCGTTATCAAGTAGGAATGCGTGCTGAATCTGCTTGGCACCTGTTGGTTTTTCTGCTGCTCTTGATCCAAAACTGGAAATCACCCCAGCAATGAGAAAAATGATGTGGGAAGATTGTGGAGGGATGGTGGGCTGGTAAACGGTTCAGGACACCCTGCCTGCTTGTTGTAGCTCTGCTGGAAATCCTTCTTCTACCTGCCACTTTCCATTTGTTTGGAACAATCCTGCTTTGAGACATAATGTGCAGTTTGGTTCAATCAGTTTCTGTCCAGCACATATATTTCTTATTTTGCCATCTGTGGGTTTTCCTGCAGCTGCCACAAATTGAAGTACAGCATCCATCTTTCATGTGTGACACTGGCCCATTTTTCCTCTTTGAAATGTAGGGTCTGGTGTCAATGCTTAACAATTTGCTTTCTCTGTATAAAAATGAACTTGTGGTTCTTTAACAAATACCTCACTTCTGAATCTGAAGGTCTGTTCTGCAACATCTTAGTAATTATGATAGGCTTTCTAAAGAGGGTTTCCTACTCAACAAATCGAAAGGGAGAGGGAAAAATACAGTCTTGTTGCCACGTTAATACATTTAATTTTCTGCTTTGAGAAAGCTCCCTCACTGAAGCACACAAGGTCAGTGGATCTGGGTACATTTTGAAAGGTGTTGAAAATGCCTGTGATGTCACTGCATGAGGGAGATGCATTTTTTTGAGAGATAAGATGCTGTGGGTCATGTCGCACTGTTACGGTCTCACAGACGCGTGTTCTTTTCTTTGTGATATCCAGTATATTTTCTTCTATCTCTTGTTCACTCTGATTACCATGTATGGTAATAAAAGCAGGTGGGAGGCCAAGTGTGTAGTTAGATAATAACAAAATGTACTTGCTGTTGCGCCCAAACCTTTGAAGGCTTGTTCCCCCTCCCCTTCATTCTCCAACCAGCATTTTCTTTGCTTCTAAACAAAGATGGGCAACTGCTAATTCAGGTCCCTCCAAACGTTTCAAATTTTACACCTGATCAACAGAATCGTCTGAATTTCCAAACTGAATCTTCTATTTTATTAAAGAAAAAAAGTGCTCAGGCAGTAGTAACGGATGCAGCTATATTAAGTTCAGTAAACCCAAGGACCATAAAAACTTGTTCAGCCCATCACTGTAAACATTACATCTTGGGATTTTGCAGGATTTTAAAAAAATTATCAGGAGGCAGCAAAACATTCAAAGCGGGCATCAGGGGAAGGAAGGCAGTTGATTGCTAGTTTGTTAATGCCGAGGGGTATGCAGTTGCAATAAGTCCTGTTGTAACCACTCACTGGATAATGGAAGATGATGACACTAGGCAGAGCCTTTAATCAGCACTGCAGAAGGGAAGGTGGCAGTGCTGACCCTCTTGGCACATAGTTCCCAAACAACCAGCTGGTGGCAGTGTACGGAGACAGAAACAAGAGGGACAAGCAGGGAGTGGTGCATCACCAGTGGAGACTCAAGATATCTGCTGCTGCTTAGAGGGCTGCTTAGAGGGCTGAAACAGAGTGGGGATCATAGGTCAATGAGGCCATTCCACCACACCTTGTGGCCAGTCTACTTTTAATTTAAACAAAATTATGGGTTTATTAATCCAGCTTGCTATTCATATTGTGGACTGCAGTTCAAATTACCCAACATTTTGGAGAGGGGTTTTAATACATAAGAATATGTTAAAAATAGGATGAAGAAAAACATCACGCTACAGCATTATAAGAAATCTAAATAGTCAACGATGTTAATTGTTTTAATCATAGCACCAAATCAATCTAAAATTTCACTTCACTTAAACTGAAAAGCAGTCATTTTCAATCATACTTTGATTTATAAATAAATCTGAATTTGTATTTGTACAAAAATTTTCTGCTCTAAAATAATCTGCAATAATAATCTTCTAGATATGAATGGAATCAAACATCAGTTCCATGTTTAGAAACAAGATTTTCAGCAATAATTGAGCTATAAAATCTTTGAACTGAGATCAGATACCCTAAGCAGTAATGCTTCTGGGTATAAAAATATGTTATAATTTTTTTAAAAAATGAGCTCATTCTTTCTCGAAGTATAGGTTAGAGTCTCATAGGAAAATGATTTTTTTTTTAAAAAAACAGTGTGTGCTTAAATATAAAATGCAGAAGTAAAATAAATAACAACACACTGCATAAATAATCTGTCATGAAAGAAGATTTAGTTCTAAGGCAGTTAGTGTTTTCAATTGATTAAACATGGCCTTGACATATTTGGCAGTGTACAAAAATAATGGAGCTGTTTTCTGTGATATCTAGGTGAGCAAGGTCAGACTTGAAACAAGACAATTCCAAACTAATCGTAAATATAAATGGGATAGTACACGGCCTAATCAGAATTTCTTTAGCCTGTTCAGAAAGTAAGGTATGGTTCATTCCAATCAGCTTGTTGGCATATCGAGTGAAAAATGCACAAAAATAATCAAAAGTCGCTACATTCAGAACAATATTGCACTCTGCACAATTATAGACATATTTGCTCAAAAGTAGTTTTCACATAGGAAGACCTCACTTGTTTGTTGTTGAGGAGTGATTGGTATGTGTATTAGAGAAAGTATCACAAATCAAATAGAGCAGTGATGGTGAACCTTTTTGAGACCAAGTGCCCAAACTGCAACCCAAAACTCACTTATTTATCGCAAAGTGCCAACACGACAATTTAACCTGAATACTGAGGTTTTAGTTTAGAAAAAACAGTTGGCTCCAAGGTGTGCATTACTCGGGAGTAAGCTTGGTGGTAGTTGGTGGCTTTGCTTTGAAGCAACCGTGCAACACTTTGAATGGGTGACTCACGACCCTAGGAGGGTTTACTGAGAAGCAAGCCCCATTGCCAGCAACCGAGCTTACTCCCAGGTAAAGGATCGCGCTTTATTTCTTTCCATGAAAATCAGTGGGGTTTAACAGCGCTTAACAGGGTTACCTACACTGCTTCCCCAAAATTAGGTCTGAAGTTTAATGCTAATAATCTCCCTGAAATAATTACGCTATTATCACGCTGGGGGCGGGGGAAAGGGGATGGGTGCAGGGGGAGAGGGAAGTAAAACTTTCGCTTTCTGAAACTCAATAAGCCCACTAACCACAAAGTAGAAGTAAAAAAGGCAGTCAAGGAAGGCAATCCTAAGCAAGAATGCTGTGCAAGGGGTGGGATAACTTCAGGAAAGCTAAATTGGTGAAGCAGCCATCTGATCTGTAGTTTTTCCTTCACATGTCATCACAGCACTTGACTTCCCACAAAATGCAACAGGAACAGAAAAATAAATGGAGAATATTTTGAAACCTCTCTGTCCCACATTTGCCTCTGTCAGAATGGGCCTAATTTGACAAGGAAGGTGGGGAAGGGATGCTCAGAGCTGTAAGGGATTCTCCTCTCCCTTTCCTGCCAGTCAATTCTTTATTGGTGTGAAATGCCTTTTGTTTTTTGTACTTTTGCTTTGATCCTGTGGGAATGGATTGGCGTCGCAAGCCTAGGGACATTGTAAGATCTCTCCTCCCTGCCCTGAGCTCCCAAGCACTAAAAGCCCCATCACTTTCTGTCCCAGGGGTGGAGGGCCTTTTACAAACAGTTCACTCCAATCGGAGTGAGCGCCTGAATCCCACCACTGTGCCTGCCCTGCTCTTGGCAGACGCACTCTTCCCAATGGAAGCCCCTCACCCAGACAGCTGCTTTTTAATCCTAACCCCAAAGTTTTCGTTTGGTCCCAAAAGTTACACACTAAGAAAAGCGTGCCAGTCTCCAGTCTCCCAAGCTTTGTGGGGGAGAGGGGTACTTGTGGGGCGGTAGATGGTACTTACAGCAAATCAGGCTGACTCAAGAGGACCTCCCTGAAGTTCAGCCCCAGCTGGCAGAGTGCCTTGTGCATGGCCAGCCAGTGCAGCGTGACTCCCAACATGTTTGCTGGCAGCTGCCGCTGGTGGGGTGAGGAGGGAAGGGGGAGGGGAAGATGATGGCATGCGTGCCCACAGAGATGGCTCTGAGTGCCACCTTGGGCACCCGTGCCATAGGTTCGTCATCCCAGAAATTGAGGCATGTGGCCTGAAATTCTTAACCTGAAAATATATATTAACATTGCTATTTCACATCATGATTATGATTTACAGAACAGTAAACACAAATTCAAGATTTTTTAGATATTATGAAAAATGCACCCTAAAAAATCCATGGTTTTTTGGGGGTTGAGTGCTTACCACCATCATGAATAGCCAGTGTCTTGTTTTTCTTTTATTCTCCATATTTTCCAGGCAACAGCATTCTTCATTCCAATTAGATCCTTGCAAAGGATCAGGAGAGCACTTTATGCTAGCTGCTATTGGCAACAAGCCCAAGGGAAGGATTTTTAAGGCTCACAGCATTAAGAACCAGTGTGGTGTAGTGATGGACTCTAAGAATGGTGGACTCTAATCCGGAGAGCCAGGTTTGATCCTCCATGTTGTCACATGAGTAGTGGACTCTTATTTGGAGAAAAGGATTTGTTTCCCAACTCCTCCACATGAAGCTTGCTGGGTGACCTTGGGCTTGTCACAGTTCTCTCAGAACTCTCTTAGCTCCATCTACCTCACAAGGTGCCTGTTGTGGGGAAAAATGATTGTAAGCCACTTTGAGATTCCTCAAAGAAAAGTGAAGTATAAAAATGAGAAAAGAAAAGTGAGGTAAAAAACCAACTCTTTTTTTCCTCTTTGGGGCAGTAGTTCGATGGATCTAGCATATCTAATGACGGCTGTTTTAAGAATGGCCTCACCACTGCCTCTTTCAGTCACTCAGGGAAGGTTCCTGTACTCAGTAATAGATTAATAATGTTTCCCAAGGAACATCAACCAGAATTGGCACAAGTCTAACAGGCACGTGGTGGGCTTTACAGCCCTCAGGATTCTGTCTGCTTCATCTTGTGGGGAGTCAGTCAAAGTGGTCCAATACAGAACCTGAAGGCATCCAAGGGGCCTCTGGTTCATTTATTGTTTCTAAGTTGGCTAGAGTGGAGTGATAAGATCTTATCAAGAAAAAAACTCACAAAAACCTCACAGCTAAGGACTGAATTACTACCATTTTGAAACCTCTCAAGTAAGGCTGTTAGTTGCTAAATTACTCTGGGCCTGAATTATTGCACTGGGAATGAGGTTGTGAATGTGATGTTTGGTGTGAAGTATTCTCTCTTCATGGTCTTTAGCACCATCTCATAGGCTTTCATAAGGGTCTTATAAGGAGTGCTTATCACCTCGTCACGAGTTCTCTGCCAAACTTGCTCTAGCCAGCTTAGCTATAGACTATAGGTCTTTCCATCTTTTCCAATGCTCTCTTGCTGTTTACAGCTATTGGTAGGCATTCCAGGGAAAACTGAGACTCTCTTCTCCTAGCGCAGTGGTGGCGAACGTATGGCACAGGTGCCAGAGGTGGCACTCAGAGCCCTCTCTGTGGACATGCACAAACAGAGTCGGTACCCCCCACATCTAGACTGGCCTGGCCCAGTGGGCTCGATTATTAGCATTAAACCTAAGACCTAGTTTTGGGGAGGCAGTGTAGGAAACCCTGTTAAGTGCTGTTAAACCTTACTGATTTTCATGCGAAGAACTAAAGTGCAATCCTTTACCTGGGAGTAAGCTTGGTTGCTGGCAATGGGGCTAGCTTCTGAGTTGCACAGTTGCTTCAGAGCAAAGCCACTGACTACCACCTTACTCCTGAGTAACATATGCCTCAGAGCCAACCGTTTTTTCTAAACTAAAACCTCAGTATATTCAGGTTAAATTGCCGTGTTGGCACTTTGCAATAAATAAGTGGGCTTTGGATTGCAATCTGGGCACTTCGTCTCGAAAAGGTTCACCATGACTTTCCTAGCACAATAAATGCTGAAAAATTCGACAGAGAGGAAATTTCTTCTGGGATTTTGGTAATCAACTTGTACCCAAATAAACTGGATGGATGTTATCCAAACTGCTTATTTCTTTGACTAGCAATTAGAATTTTTTCTAAAGCCTTCACACCAACAGTTCTTTTATCTAGACTGAATTTGTTACCTTGCATTTTCATGAAATGCTCTCTTGTCCTTGACAGTACAAACACTCAACAAGCCTCCACTGCACCTTTCCATTATTGTATGATAATTAAATCTTTTCAATAGTCTATTATTTAATTGAGAATCCTAACCTAAGATTTAATCCACATCCTTCTGAAATCAAATGCCAACCACCCTGAATGTTAATGTCACTGAATGTTACCCTGTGCTGCTGCTAATTCATTTTCACTTACATTAATATAATCCCACTAGTTTCTTTAAGAACAGCTGTGAACAACATCGACCATATAAAACACGAAATTGTTTTGTTTATCTGATTCATACTTTTGATCTGTTAGCAATTTTGGAAGCATATGGCTATATATGCAATAATAGAGACCAGTACCAAACCCATGGCTGAGTTTACCCTCAAGACCTAAAAATCATATTTATACTGCAGTTAAAAGACCTGTTCTTCTTGAAGTATTGTTCCATACTTTTAAATGAAGAAATTTCTACAATACCAAACAAGTCCTTACAAATCTCTCTCCCATTTCAATATGCCCTTTCCTTTTTCTAGACCTCTTCTACCAGAGAGCAGCACATGAGTGGGCAGCCAGCTGAATGTGCACATGAATGGTGGCAAGCAGCAGCCATTTGTCAGTGCAACTTACATTCCTATCTGCCTGTGCAAATAGTGATGGCAGCTAAAAGCAGTAACTGCCATCCTGAGGAGAAAAAGGCATAAGTGAAGTGGCTGCTTCATTAACCCATAGAGGCTTAATGGGATGTTATTTACCAGTGGATATTATTTAGCTCCATGCCATAGAAAGCTTCAGTTGTCCATTTCCAAATATTAAAGGCAAAGGTAGGCTCCTATGCAAGCACCAGGTCAATACTGATCCATGGGTTAATGTCGCAGCACAACATTTACTAAGCAGACTATGTTTATAGGGTGGTTTACCATTGCCTTCCTCAGTCAATGGGCATTAGTTTTACCAACCTCAGAAGGGTGGAAGACTGAGTCAACCTGGAGCTGGCTATTTGAAACCAACTTCTGCTGGGATTGAACTCAGACATGAGTACAACTTTGACTGCAGTACTGCAACTTTACCACTCTGTGTCTCTTTTCCATATACTATGTCTCTATTAAAGGGGAAGGACATTTTTTCTCTCCAGGCAGTTTGCAACCCTATTCCAACTGACAATTCAACATACCAAAAAGGAATAATCACAAATATATAAAATGCAACCTGATATGCCTAATTGCAACATATCCTGTATTACAGCGATATGCTTCAAACATAACTAAAAAACAACTGACTTTCACTTGGAAAATCTAAACTGAGTTTAGTGTCTCTTGTCACTAGTAGTCACAAGGCCAACTGCTATTAGTTACTACGGTAACATATATGAAGAAAAAAGTATTTTAGTACCTTTCAAGGCTGAGAGTCTGTGTAGAATATCTAATTTTTATATTCATCGTAACACTGTACCTGGGCAGAAGAATATAATTATTTGTTGATATTTTGAATTGTTGAAAAAAAAATCAAACTATTGAGAAAACATGCTTGTTTTGAATTAATTGTTGGCTGTTTTTATAGAATACTTTCTTCTGGCACTCAAGTGTAATCTATACAATCTGACAATAGGTATATGATTCAAAACAACAGACTCTCATTTTCTTAGACACAGCTGGAAAACTTCAAGGAAGACTTCTTGGTGCTATTTAAACACATTCAGATTGGTCAAAATGACAAACTACTATATGAAAGTGGCTCAAATTCAACCCATCAGAAAATGTTCAACAACTTCACCAGACAACAGAGGAAAAATAAACAGAACACTTCCTCTCATCCTCTAAACAGGTCAAATTGGAAAGGAGGAGGCTAAAATTTAAAGCCCAATTGTCAGCCTTGCGATTGGACTTCAACTTTTTCCTGAAGTTTTGTGTCCCTTATATGAAGTGTGAGAATGAGGCCATGGGAAATACCTGATAATATGATAAAAGTGAAATGGAGAAGCAGCTTTTATAAAGTACCAGTAGGTGTATTCAGCTTTGTTTATTTCTTGGGAGGGGGAATTGGCTGGGGAAAAGCAACAAACTGCAAACTAGAATTCTAAGCTAGTTTGCTGCAAACTGCAAACTAGAATTCTAAACTAATTCCAGTTAGAGGTGATGCTCTGTACCCGGCTCTTCCAGATGGGGCAAAATGATCGTCCCAAAATAAAGAAGTCCAAAGAAAGAAGTGGCATGGCGGTTTTCCATTCTGATTGGCAGTCTCTCCCCTTCCATAATTTCTGATGTCATTCCAAATCCACTCACATTCAAAAACCTCCACCAAACTCTAGTAGGAGTGTGGCACAAGGAACTTGCAGTAAACAATCTGGGGTAATTTGTGTGTATGTACTGTTACCTATTTTAAAAGTTGTCACATTCTATCTCCAGGATAGTTTCTGAGAAGTCACTAGGTATCCAGATATCATCATCATCATCATCATCATCATCATCATCATCATCATCATCATCATCATCATCATCATCATCATCACCATCACCATCACCACCACCACCACCACCACCACCTCCTCCTCCTCCTCCTCCTCTCCCCCCCAAGAAAGGAAAACCCTTTTTTTACAAAAAAACCCCTTAGTTTTCTTAGGGGAGGATCTTAAAAAGCTTTCCAATAGATGATGGGGCACCCGGGGGGGGGGGGGCTGATAAAAATGGACCCTTGAACCAATTATCACCAAACTTGGAAGTTCTTCTAAGGAGAGTTACATGCAGCTATGCTGCAAATGTGGTACTTCTACCTCAAAAAACAGCACCCCAGAATCTCAAAAAATTCACCATAAGTATAACAGGGCCAAAGCTTGGGGTTTTTTGGCCCCAATAAACATGAATATGAAAAAAACCCCAAAATAATTTGTGCCCAGCCTTAGTGAGTACTGTCAATGATATGTACAATCACTGCAGTTCATAAAATTTCAGAAAATGTCTTGTATTATGCAGGGTTGTAACGAGTCGAACTGTAGCCTGGGCAAAACCTGAGTTGGATGCCCCCCCCCCCCCATGGGCGGCCACTCCTCTATGACCAATTTTTTTTGCACCAGGACATTGGTGCCTGCAAAGGGTGCATTTTTAGA